>NC_041390.1:218467785-218584801 GCF_002162155.2 Triticum dicoccoides | reverse complement strand
ACATAGCCCCTCACTCCTTGGCCCCGTCCTGGTTTCCTGTTGGGACTAACGCTGGGTGAGGTATGCGCGCGGCCGGGCTCTGCAGACGTAGAACGGTAGATCCACCCACTTCACACCTCCCTACTTGCTGTTCGTGCGCCAAGGGGGACTCCTGAGCATCGCGACTCAGGAGCCTAACTTGTCACGTAGCCCCTCACTCCTTGGCCCCGTCCTGGTTTCCGGTCGGGACTAACGCTGGGTGAGGTACGCGCGGGGCCAGGCTCTGCCGGCGTAGAACATAAGCAAGTAGGAAGGAAAAGCGCAAATTTCGAGGAATTCAAAAGCAAATATTATAGTCCACACTGTTATCTCAATGCCAAACACAAGTTCAAACGCCTCCCCGAGGCATGATACATGTGCAGGAATTAAAGGCAGGACAGGAGCCACGACGGAGTCACTTGTCGACAGAGGAGCAACGCGGAATGGGTTCGCCTTACGGAGCAGTGGGGTCGGCAGCGCCTTGCTTCGGCTTGGTGCTGAAGGCCCGGAACTGCCCCAGCAGAGCCTCCACGTGACCCTTCACGGCCTCGGCAGCGGCAGCGGCACGCTCGCCGCTTACTGGCTCCAGCAGGCTGTCGAGGTCGATCGCAAAGGTAGATGTGGGTGAGGACCCGCGTCAGTGCTACAGAAGACAGGACACGCGCCTCGGCCTCAGCCGTGGGGCCAAGGCCAAGGGCGACATCTTCGAGAGCATGAACCAGGAAGGGAACCAGCTTGGCAGGGCCATCCTCGGCGCCAACCAGCGGGCTCTCCAGGACGCTGTCGTAAAGCGTCCTCAGCGAGGAGCGAGCCTTCGCCTCCATCTCCGTGAAGGCCACACGGTCCTCAGCAAGAACCAGGGCCTTGTCCTCCAGCTCGGCCTTCCTCGCCCCCAACTCCTGCTCCAGCGTGCCTAGGCGGTCACGGCGCTTCCTGAGCTTGGCCTCCCTCTCCTTGACGGCCGCCTCGCGAGCCTTCACGCCTTCTTCCTTCTCTTGGCAAAGGCAGGCCTCTTTCGCGAGCTGGTCCTGCAGGCCTTGCAGCTCGTCCTCCAGCGCCTTGCAACGACCACGGGCGTCGACCGCCTCCCCCAGGGCTGCGTCATGAGCAGCCTTCGTCTCAAGAACAACCTGTTTCTCCTCATCACAAGCCGTCGAGGCCTGGACCAGCACCGCCCGAATTGAAGCGTCGGAGCGAACCCATCCTGAAGCCAGCTCCAAGCGCCCGGCCAACAAGCGAGGGTCAGCGCCAAGAAGATCCTGCCGCAATCGGTCCAGCTCAGCAGCAGCATGGTCCAGAACGGCAGAAGGAGTCAGAGAGACAGTAGCCGGTGGAGTAGGAGGAGAAGGCGGCAGTGCGGCCACAGTGTCCTGAGGCGGAGTCTGCTGCACCCCAACGGCTGAAGTGGCGGCGGCAGGCAAGGACACCTCGGGAGTCACATGGGCCATGGGGGCTGAGCTCGCCCCAGCCAGCTCAGCCTGGCCTCGCGAGTACGACCGGGCAGGAGAAGCCCGTGCGTCGCGGTCACCCTCCTTCGCGGGCAGAGGCGCTGCCATGGGTGGAACCTCAGGAGCTCCCTTCGGCTTCTTTGCTACGGGCGCCAGCCTGTCCAAGAGATGCGGACGTCAAGCCTCAGAAGCAGGACAAGAAATAAAGACAAGGATCAAACGCTTACGGGTCGTCGCCAGTGAGCTCGAGCGGCCTCCGGCCAAATTTGAAGCCTGAAAGCCAGCTGCAAGGGTCAACCTCGGGAATCTTGGAAGCGGAAGGTACGTCTACGGCCCGCCTTGGGGCCGGGGTAGACCCGAGGGAGATCAGCCCGGTCCTGTCCTTCTTCGGGATCGGGGGCAAGCTCCCGCCGTCCTACTCGCCATCATCCTCGTCGTCATCGCTCGGAGAGAGGCGGAGAACGTGGGACCTGCGCCGGGAGAGGGGAGCCCTCGACTCTCCGTCAGTCGCCTCGGAGTCAGGCCCTCTTTCCCGCTCCCCTCCTTCCTCCTCTTTGCTAGAATCGTCGGAGGGCACGTCCACCGGTTCCTCGGGAGTTTCCATGGGCACGGGCCCATCCCCGTTGAAGACAGGCATGGACTCCACTACCTGCTCCCAGTCGTCGCGGAGGAACAAGGGCATAGGAGCGCCCTCCAACCTCGCCACATCGCCCTCGACCAGAGATTGGAGGACCGCAACCTGATCTCCATCGGCCCAGGCCGCGGGGCTCGGATGGGGCCTCCACATCAGAAGTGAGTACCGCCGAAGCGGAGCCAGCTGGTGCTCCAGGAATTCCCTCAGCAGCGACGCGCCAGTCAGCTTCGCCGCCGCCATGTTGGTTGGCCTCGGATCCGCGTCCATCTTCTCCAGCACTAGCTTCGCGCGGGGGTCCGTGAGCTCAGCTCGACCCCAATCGCTGGAGCTCGTGGGCTGCTCCGTGGGCAAGATCAGCCGAGGGTGGATGCGCCCAGCATCCACCAAGACCCACTTGCTCCTGAAGCCCTCAATCCTTTTCCTGGGGTTCGAGATGGCAATGGCGCCACCGTACGCGATGAAGCTCGCGCACGCGGAAGAAGGACCGCGAGAGGTCCGAAGGTAGAAGTAGTGGCGCAGCAAGGCCACTGAGGGCTGCACCCCTACGTGAGCCTCGCAGTAATAGGCGAAGATTGCCAGGAGAAGGACGGAGTTGGGGTGGAGATGCAGAGCCTGTAGCTTGTAATGGCGGAGGACAGAGAAGAAGAACTCAGAGAAGGGAGGCACCAGGCCGGCGGCAATGGCACTTATGAAGAACGGATAGAAGGTGCTCCCTTGGCCTTCCGGGGTGGCGGAGCCGGCCTTGAGCGCCTTCGCCCCGTTGATGCCCTGCGCCGCCGCCATCCGGCGCAACCGGGCAAGGCTCGCCTCCGACACGTTTGGCGAGCCCAGGGCAGACGAGTACCAAGCTCCAGCCAGGGACTGACGAGGCGCCATGGCTTCCTAGGTCACGCGGTCGGAGTAGATCTGGAGATTTTGGAGGAAGGAAGGAGAGACGTAAGAAAGGGGATCTGAGCAGCAACCGGAGAAAGCAAAAAGCAAAGCCTGGGCAGATGCCGCTCCCTTATCAACTCGCGCGGTTGCTGAGGTGTCCACGTCCAGTCAACTGCCAAGCGACGCCCAAGGCCGCAGGCTGTTAGGGCCCATGGCGCTTCGCTCTTGCCCTTCCGCCTCCCTGCACGGCCAAGTCCGGGCGCGCCTTGGGCCTAGGGGCTGCTCTCGGCGTTCTGGGAACGGGGGTCCCCAGACTTGCCTGCCTGTGGCCTGCGGCGTGGCTCAAGGGGGGCCCAGCATGGCCCATCTTCATCAACACAGACCCAAGACCCTCGCGAGGGGCCAAGCCTCGCGGGGCGGATGACACAAAGCTTCCTCAGGCACAGCCTCATCAGGCTGGCTCGCGAGGAGGCGGAGAGATCAAGGCGGGGTACCTCACGAGGTGCCCGTGACGCAAGCCATGACGACCAAGGGCGCCAGGCGGGTGCCAGCCCGAGCAGTGTCCTCTTTTCCTCTTTGGTGCAAAGGGGGCAAGCGCAGCCGCAGAGTACCGAGGCATCAGGCAAAGGTTGCCATTTCGGTGCAACGAGACCAGGACCCGGAAGACTGCAAGACGGAGGTCATCGTGGAGCCCAGGACGGCGTCACCACCAGAGCTTTGTGCAGGCGAAGACTACTTTTGTCAGGGTAGCTAGTACTAGCTGTCCCCTTCAAATCAGCCCGCCATTGTTGGCTCCCTTCCCGCTCGATATTTGGGAAGAGGAACACGGCCTCTGTAAATAGGACCAGCCACCCACAGAAGAGAGGGGTTCGAAGGGGTTAAGAGGAGAGGTTCGATAGGAGGTTGAATCGGAGAAAGACAATCAGAGAGAGAGAGAAGGGTGGCTGAACTCCTCCCAGCAGTTCATCGCCCCAGCTAAGAACAGACCCTCGCGAGGCTGTTCTTCCTTGTATCATTCATCATCATCGGCCCAAGAGGCAATCCACCACGCCACAAACTGGAGTAGGGTATTACACCACAACGGTGGCCCGAACCAGTATAAACCCTGTGTCTCTTGTGTTGTTCTTTCCATAGCTTAGATCTTAGCGAGGCGGAGGGGTGCAGGAAGGTAGGAAGCGAAATCTCCGCGCGCACCCCAGTGTTCGAACCTCAAGGGTCTGCCGGAACCCGAAATCCGACATAGTGTCTCTACTATTCCCAAGACTTTGTGTGATTTACTAGATTTTCATAAATTTGATGATTGCTCTCTAAACTTGCATCTTGCGGATTCCACTATTAAGAAACCTATGGGAAGAATTAATGATGTTCTTATTGTTGCAAATAGGAATTATGTGCCCGTAGATTTCATTGTTCTTGATATAGATTGCAATCCTTCTTGCCCTATTATTCTTGGTAGACCTTTCCTTAGAACGGTTGGTGCGATTATTGTTGGGAGGCAACCCAATTTTATTTTTATTCCTTGATATTTGCTCCTGTTTATTAATAAACAAATTATCTAGCCTCTGTTTTGGTTGTGTTTTTTGTGTTTAATTAGTGTTTGTACCAAGTAGAACCGTTGGGAAGGCTTGGGGAATGTCTTGTTGAACTTGCTGTAAAAAACAGAAACTTTAGCGCTCACGAGAACTGCTGTCATTTATATTTCAAGTGTGATATTTAGTTAATTCTTTTTGCAGATGATTAATAGATAAATTCCTCACGTCCAGAAATTTATTTTAGAATTTTTCGGGTTCCAGATCTTGCTCTAGCTACAGATTACTACAGACTGTTCTGTTTTTGACAGATTCTGTTTTTCGTGTGTTGTTTGCTTATTTTGATGAATCTATGGCTAGTAAAATAGTTTATAATCCATAGAGAAGTTGGAATACAGTAGGTTTAACACCAATATAAATAAAGAATGAGTTCATTACAGTACCTTGAAGTGGTCTTTTGTTTTCTTTCGCTAACGGAGCTCACGAGTTTTCTATTTTGAGTTTTGTGTTGTGAAGTTTTCAAGTTTTGGGTAAGAATTTGATGGATTATGGAACAAGGAGTGGCAAGAGCCTAATGTTGGGTATGCCCATGGCACCCCCAAGATAATCCAAGGACACCAAAAAGTCAAAGCTTGGGGATGCCCCGGAAGGCATCCCCTCTTTTCATCCACTTCCATCGGTAACTTTACTTGGAGCTATATTTTTATTCACCAACATGATATGTGTTTTGCTTGGAGCGTCTTGTATTATTTGTTTCTTTTTTTGCTAGTATACCACAATCATCCTTGCTGTACACACCTTTTGAGAGAGCCATACATGAATTAAAATTTGATAGAATACTCTATGTGCTTCACTTATATCTTTTGAGCTAAGTAGTTTTGCTCTATGTGCTTCACTTATATCTTTTGAGCGTTATAATTTTGCTCTATATGCTTCACTTATATCTTTTGAGATAAGTAATTTTGCTCTATGTGCTTCACTTAGATCTTTTAGAGCACGGTGGTGGATTTGTTTTAAAGAAACTATTGATCTCTCATGCTTCACTTAAATTATTTTGAGAGTCTCTTAATAGCATGGTAATTTGCTTAATAATAATATGCTTGGTATTCAAGATTTGTGAAACTTTATTTTGAGTGTGTTGAATACTAAGAAAAGATTGAAGCATGATAATTGTTTTGAGATATGGAGGTCATAATAAAGTCATGCTAGTTGAGTAGTTGTGAATTTAAAGAATACTTGTGTTGAAGTTTGTGATTCCCGTAGCATGCACGTATGGTGAACCGTTATGTGATGAAGTCGGAGCATGATTTATTTATTGATTGTCTTCCTTATGAGTGGCGGTCGGGGACGAGGGATGGTCTTTTCCTACCAATCTATCCCCCTAGGAGCATGCGCGTAGTACTTTACTTTGATAACTTCTAGATTTTTGCAATAAGTATATGAGTTCTTTATGACTAATGTTGAGTCCATGGATCATACACACTCTCACCCTTCCACCCTTGCTAGCCTCTCTAATACCGCGCACCTTTCGCCGGTATCATACACCTACCATATACCTTCCTCAAAACAGCCACCATACCCACCTATTATGGCATTTCCATAGCCATTCTGAGATATATTGCCATGCAACTTTCCATCATCTAGTTCATCATGACATATCCATCATCTTCCTATTTCTTAGCATGATCATGTAGTTGACATAGTTTTTGTGGCAAAGCCACCGTTCATAATTTTCATACTTGTCACTCTTGATTCATTGCATATCCCGGTACACCACCATAGGCATTCATATAGAGTCATATTTTGTTCTAAGTATCGAGTTGTAATTGTTGAGTTGTAAGAAAAATAAAAGTGTGATGATCATCATTATTAGAGCATTGTCCAAGTGAGGAAAGAATGATGGAGACTATGATTCCCCCACAAGTCGGGATGAGACTCTGGACGAAAAAAAAGAGGCCAAAGAAGCCCAAATAAAAAAAAGAGAAAGGCCATAAAAAAGAGAAAAGGCCCAAATAAAAAAAATAAAAAAATGACAGAAAAAGAGAGAAGGGACAATGTTACTATCCTTTTACCACACTTGTGCTTCAAAGTAGCACCATGATCTTCATAGTAGAGAGTCTCTCATGTTATCACTTTCATATACTAGTGGGAATCTTTCATTATAGAACTTGGCTTGTATATTCTAATGATGGGCTTCCTAAAATTGCCCTAGGTCTTCATGAGCAAGCAAGTTGGATGCACACCCACTTAGTTTCTTTTTGAGCTTTCATATACTTATAGCTCTAGTGCATCCGTTGCATGGCAATCCCTACTCACTCACATTAATATCTATTGATGGGCATCTCCATAGCCCGTTGATACGCCTAGTTGATGTGAGACTATCTTCTCCCTTTTTGTCTTCTCCACAACCACCATTCTATTCCACCTATAGTGCTATGTCCATGGCTCACGCTCATGTATTGCGTGAAGATTGAAAAAGTTTTGAAAAAGTTAGAGTATGAAACAATTGCTTGGCTTGTCATCGGGGTTGTGCATGATTTAAATATTTTGTGTGGTGAAGATAGAGCATAGCCAGACTATATGATTTTGTAGGGATAACTTTCTTTGGCCATGTTATTTTGAGAAGACATAATTGCTTTGTTACTATGCTTGAAGTATTATTATTTCTTATGTCAATATAAGCCTTTGTCTTGAATCTTTCTAATCTGAATATTCATACCACAATTAAGAAGATTTACATTGAAATTATGCCGAGTAGCACTCCTCATCAAAAATTCTCTTTTTATCATTTACCTACTCGAGGACGAGTAGGAATTAAGCTTGGGGATGCCTGATACGTCTCCAACGTATCTATAATTTTTGATTGATCCATGCTATATTATCTACTGTTTTGGACTATATTGGGCTTTATTTTCCACTTTTATATTATTTTTGGGACTAACCTATTAACCGGAGGCCCAACCCAGAATTGATGTTTTTGCCTATTTCAGTGTTTCAAAGAAACATAATATCAAATGGAATCCAAACGGAATAAAATCTTCGGGAACGTGATTTTCTCACCGAACGTGATCCAGGAGACTTGGACCCTGCTCCAAGGAACAAAATAGGCGGTCACGAGGGTGGGGCACCCCCCCTAGGGCGCGCCCCCTGCCTCGTGGGCCCCCCGTTGATCCTCCAGCGTACTTCTTCCTCCTGTATATACACACGTACCCCCAAACGATCAGAACAGGAGCCAAAAACCTAATTCCACCGCCGCAACTTTATGTATCCATGAGATCCCATCTTGGGGCCTGTTCCGGAGCTCCGTCGGAAGAGGTCCGTCATCACGGAGGGCTTCTACATCACCCTAGTCTCTCCGATGAAGTGTGAGTTTAATTTAGACCTTCGGGTCCATAGTTAGTAGCTAGATGGCTTCTTCTCTCTCTTTGAATCTCAATACAAAGTTCTCCCCCTCTCTCGTGGAGATCTATTCGATGTAATCTTCTTTTTGCGGTGTGTTTGTTGAGATCGATGAATTGTGGGTTTATGATCAAGTCTATCTATGAATAATATTTGAATCTTCTCTGAATTATTTTATGTACGATTGGTTATCCTTGCAAGTCTCTTCGAATTATCCGTTTGGTTTGGCCAACTAGATTGGTAGTTCTTGCCATGGGAGAAGTTCTTAGCTTTGGGTTCGATCTTGCGGTGTCCTTTCCCAGTGACAGAAGGGGCAGCAAGACACGTATTGCATCGTTGCCATCGAGGATAACAAGATGGGGTTTATTTCATATTGCATGAATTTATCTCTCTACATCATGTCATCTTGATTAAGGCGTTACTCTGTTTTTAACTTAATACTCTAGATACATGCTGGATAGCGGTCGATGAGTGTAGTAATAGTTGTAGATGCAGAATCGTTTCGGTCTACTTGTCACGGACGTGATGCCTATATACATGATCATGCCTAGATATTCCCATAATTATGCTCAATTCTATCAATTGTTCAACAGTAATTTGTTCACCCACCGTAGAATACTTATGCTCTTGAGAGAAGCCACTAGTGAAACCTATGGCCCCCGGGTCTATTCTCATCATATCAATCTCCATCACTTTAATATTGTTTTGCTATTTACTTTGCCTTTACTTTTCACTTTGCATCTTTATATCAAAAATACCAAAAATATTCTATCTATCAGATCTCACTCTCGTAAGTGACCGTGAAGGGCTTGACAACCCCTAATCGTGTTGGTTGCGAGTAGCTATCATTTTGTGAAGGTACGAGGGACTTGAGCGTGGCCTCCTACTGGATTGATACCTTGGTTCTCAAAAACTAAGGGAGATACTTATGCTACTCTGCTGCATCATCCCTTCCTCTTTGGGGAAAACCAACGCAAGCTCAAGACATAGCAGTAGGTGACGGAGCCATTGTCTTTAGTGTTGAAGATGGACATGGCAACGTAGGCTGTAGCTAGAGCCAGACTTGCAATGCCAGAGTCGGACTCCTCCTCAGACTCCACCTCCGCCTCCTCAGAAGCAGACTCCTCCTCTGAATCCATCTTCTTTCCAACAAAAGCACGAGCCTTGCCAGATGAGCTCTTCTTGTGTGATGAAGTCTTTGATGAAGACTTGGAAAAAGACTTTGAGGATATCTTCTTCTTCTTGTCATCGGAATCATATTCCTTGCTCTTCTTCTTCTTGTTGTTGTTTTCATTGTCCCACTGCAGACACTCAGAGATGTAGTGACCAGGTTTCTTGCACTTGTGGCATGTTCTCTTCTTGTGGTCATGAGTAGAAGCTTCATCATTTCTTGAGCTGGATCATGAAGACTTTCTGAAGCCTTTCTTCTTGGTGAATTTCTGGAACTTCTTCACAAGCATAGCAAGCTCCTTTCGAATGTCTTCAGGATCACCAGAACTGCAGTTAGATTCTTCTTCAGATGAGGAAACAGCCTTTGCCTTCAAAGCGCAAGTTCGGCCATAGTTGGGACCATAGATATCTCTTTTCTCAGATAGCTGAAACTCATGTGTGTTGAGCCTCTCATGTATGTCAGACGGATCGAGTGTCTTGAAGTCAGGGCGTTCTTGAATCATCAGGGCTAGGGTGTCAAACGAGCTGTCAAGTGATCTTAGGAGTGTCTTGACGATTTCATGCTTGGTGATCTCAGTGGCGCCGAGAGCATGAAGCTCATTTGTGATGTCAGTTAGGTGATCAAACGTGAGCTGAACATTCTCATTGTCGTTTCTCTTGAAGTGTTTGAAGAGGTTGCGAAGGACACTTATCCTTTGATCTCTCTGGGTTGAGATGCCTTCGTTGACCTTGGAGAGTCAGTCCCAGACTAGCTTCGATGTTTCCAGAGCACTCACACGGCCATACTGTCCTTTGGTCAGATGACCACAGATGATGTTCTTGGCAGTAGAATCCAGTTGAACGAACTACTTGACATCAGTAGGGTGACACCTTCACCAGTCTTGGGAATGCCATTCTTGACGACATACCATAGATCGACATCAATGGCTTCAAGATGCATGCGCATCTTATTCTTCCAGTAGGGTAATCAGTGCCATCGAAGACAGGGCACGCAGCGGAGATTTTGATTATCCCTGCAGTCGACATAGCTAAAACTCCAGGTGGTTAAACCAAATCACACAGAACAAGGGAGTACCTTGCTCTGATACCAATTGAAAGTGCTAGTTATCGACTAGAGGGGGGTGAATAGGAAATTTTAATGAACGTCCTCAAAACATGGGAGTTTCGAAGACAAACAGTAGAAATGAACCTATTGACATGCAGTGCAAGGTAGACTACACTAGGCAAGCCATAGTCAAGTATTCAACGAAGTGAAAGCATGAAGACTAATAGCAGCTAGGTAGTGATGATCAGGATGGAAGATAGTATCAAGCCAAACAACAATAGAAGTCACACGGTGAAGTCAAACAGGTAACACAAGCAGGCAATGACTTCACGAAGACAAACTGTAAATAAAGAGAGGGAGAATATAGAACCAGTCGCTTTGTGAGGACAAGGATTTGTTGGACTAGTTCCAGTTGCTATGAAAACTATACGTCTGGTTAGGGAGGCTGAGATTTAACTCAGAAGACTGTGTCTTCACCTTATTCCCCTTGATCTAAGGACACCCAGTCCTTGCCCAATCACTCAGGCAAGTCTTCAAGGTAGACTTCCAAACCTTCACAGACTTCGTTCACCGGCGATCCACAATGACTCTTGGATGCTCAGAATGCAACCCCTAACCGGCTGGAGGATTCATAGTCCTCAAGTGTAACGAGTCTTTAGGTCACGCAGACAGGAAGACTTCAGTGATGCCTAACACTCTTTGGCTCGGGGTGTTTTGGGCTTTGTCCTCGCAAGGATTTCTCTCTCTCAAAAGCTTCGAAGGTGAGTTGCTCTCAAACGACAAAAGCTGTGCACTAACTCTGAGCAGCCACCAATTTATGGTGTAGGGGGTGGGCTATTTATAGCCAGAAGGCAATCCAACCTGATTTTTCCAGAATGACCCTTGGTCACTAAGGAACTGACACGTGTTCCAACGGTCAGATTTCAAACACACGCGGCAGCTTGGCTTGGGCTACAAGTAAAGCTGACTTATCCAGCTTTGGATAAGATTTGCTCTCATTGTCTTCGCTCAAAGACATAGGATTTGGGTGAGCATCACTTTAGTCACTCTGACTTTGTTCACTTGGACCCCACTTAACAGTACGGTGGTTCCTAAGACTCAATCAAAGAAGAAAATGAAACTACAAAACAACTATGTCTTCGCGCTCCAAAGACTTCATGCGATGTCTTCTCATGTCATAGTCTTCAATGTGAATATCTTCACATACCACCATTATCTTCAATGTCTTCACACATATTTAGGGGTCATCTCCTGTAGGTAAACCGAATAAATGAGGGACTACTACCTGTGTTATCATGCAATTCTCACAAACACATTAGTCCCTCAACCAGGTTTGTCGTCAATACTCCAAAATCAACTAGGGGTGGCACTAGATGCACTTACAGAATAGCGAGGAGCATTGGACAAGACGGCGAGGAGTCGGAGCAAGAGAAGGAGCTACCTGCAAGCTACGGCTCTCGGACATCCGACAGCCACCTGACGACCGGTCCATATCGTAGGTCCAATGCCTGGAGTTTCCACCCGCCAGAACACCCACGGCTACGGAAGTCTACAGCAGTCGAACGACCGCCGGACGCCGGATGCCCGACACTCATCAGCCACTGGACGACCAACACCGACCGGAAATTCGGTGCCAAGTATCCCGAGCCAAAACACTGGACGTCCGACAAGTACCGGACGTCCAGACCCTTGCGGGCCACCGGACGTTAGGTACGTGTCGGACGATCGACGCCTTTCTGTGCGCAGAGTAACAGGCCGAGGCCCATGTATCCATCACTTACCCCTTCGTGGACCTAGACTATAGATACTCCTCCACCTCCACCATTTGAGGGTTATCATAGGTTTAACTCATTTGAGATAGAGCTTTGCTCATCCATACGGATCTACTCCATCGAGAGAGACCGCAACCTCTACGGAGAAGATCCACCTTGGATTCAAGACCCCTTCATGGGATGACCCCTCAAGACCTCCTCACGGAGATGAACTAGTTCCCATTTGTATCGTCCTTTGTTGATCGTGGATCGTGTATCTCTTTGTGTTCATGGATCTAGCACATGCGTGATTGTTTCTTGTCTATTTGAGTGTTTCTTCTCATCTCCCCTCGTGATTTCCCTCGCGTCTCCCATCATGTTCTTCGTAGGATCCCCTCCATTTCGTGAAAGATCGACCACTAGGGTTCCATCGTACATCATCTTGGATTAGAGCAAGGTTGATCACAAATTTGGAGCCCCTACCACTCTTTTTCTAGCCTTGTTTTGTTGTGTTCTTCCCTAATTTCGAAAATCCCCACGAAAATAGCCCCAAATTTTTTTTGTGATTTGTTGGTATGATGAAGTTTTAATGATTTTGATCCATGGATTTGTTGGTTTCAAGTGGATCTAGCATCTCCCTAGTTTCCCCACTTTCCATCCATGAAATCTCCTCAATTTTGACCCCAAAATCGCGTGCCGAATCTTGGATCTCGAGTTGACCCTAACCCACCGGATGACCAATGTTTTTCTGGACGTCCGAAGCCCTTTGAACCACCGGAAGTCCGACACTTACCGGATGACCGGAACTCCAAACCCGAGCTGAAATCTCGGACTTCCGAGCTCTTCCGGATGACTGATGACCGGACATCCGGCAATCCTCGGACGTTCGACCCCTGTAGATTCTAACTTCGGCTGATTTTTGTTTCGTCCATAACTAATTCATTCGAACTCCGGTTTTGACGTTCTTTAGCTCGTTTTTAAGCTCTTGACATCCCCTTCCCACAAAAATACTACCTCCATCTTTTGTGTAACACCTCGAGAATCATGCTACAGTAATCTCCCCCTAATGGTGGTCATGTCATCATGAATACTATGCAAATTGCCACTTGTCCAAAATCAAAGTCAAATTCAAATTTAAATTTCAAGTGAAATTATTAATTCTTCGCTCGGTAAAACTAAAATGTTCAAATAATTCTATGTATTCCCCTGATCATCTTCATGTTGAAACCAACTTTGTTTGACTCACAAATAAATTCCTAGGAAAATAATAACTGGTCTAGCAACAAATAGAATAGCCTTTTCAAAATAAACAAATATTTTCAACAATTTCTTTTGACCTCAAACTTTGTGGGCCTCTCCAAATTTATGACTAATTATTATGTGCTAAATTTCTTTGTCGGAAAAAATTCAATTGCTATTTGTTTTAAATATAAAACAGTGAGGAAATTATAAAACAGAAAAATTAAAATCAGTAAAAGGGCCTAACTAATTAATGTGCATCTGGGCCCTAGAGGCCACGGAGCACCAGCGGCCCAGCTCACCTCCTTTCGCTCCTCACGCTACAGGATACAGGGGGAGAGTGTGGCGGCCATCCCACGGCTATGGTCGCCCCGCAGCCACACGCCGGCCATCCGGTGGTGCCCGCGAAGATAAGGACCCTCGCTCGCTCCTGTCCGTGCACACACCAGTGCCCCGTCACGTCCGCCGCTCCCTGGCCGCGCCAAGGCGCATTCCCACAGCCTCCTGCGTGCCTGAAAGTGCAACTATCCCTAGGTGGTTTTGGTAATTCATAACAACATATAGCTCATTGAGCTAATGCTATTCCAAGATGATTATTTCAGGAAAGCTCAATGATTGGCATGGCATGGATGTGAAAGTGGAACCCTCAAAATGCTAAGGACAAAGGATTGGCTCAAGCTCAAAAGCTCAAGACTCTTCATTTTATATTTTAGTGATCCAAGATCACATTGAGTCTTTAGGAAAAGCCAATACTATCAAGGAGGGATGAGGTGTTGCTTAATGAGCCTCTTGCTTCATGTGCTTAGTGATATGCTCCAAAACCCTCAACTACTTTCCCATATCCACATATGACCTAGACCCTAAGCCAAACTCGGTCCTACCGATTCTTCCTATCCGGCGCCACCGAGTTTCACTTGTCATAAGCCACTGCCAAACCCTAGCAATTCGGTTCTACCGATAGGGATCTCGGTCTCACCGAGATGGGATTGCATACTCTCTGTTTCCCTTTCGTAACTTTTCGGTCTCACCGAAAGAGCGAATCGGTCCCACCAAGATTGCAATGTAAATTCAGTGTTTCCCCTTTGTAACTTTTCGGTCTCACCGAAAGAGCAAATCGGTCCCACCGAGTTTGCCTGACCAACTCTCTGGTTAGCTAATTACCAAATTCGGTCTCACCGAGTTTGTGTAATCGGTCTCACCGAGATTACGTTATGTCCAAACCCTAACCATATTGGTCCTACCGAGTTGCATGTCAGTCCCACCGAAAATCTCTAACGGTCACTAGGTTTACATTTTCGGTCCGACCGAGTTTGTTGATTCGGTCCCACCGAGATTGGAAAACTGTGTGTAACGATTGGATTTTGTGTGGAGGCTATATATACCCCTCCACCTCCTCTTCATTCGAAGAGAGAGCCATCAGAACACATACACCATTCCAACTCATATGTTCTGAGAGAGAACCACCTACTCATGTGTTGAGACCAAGATATTCCATTCCTACCATATGAACCTTGATCTCTAGCCTCTCCAAGTTGCTTTCCACTCAAATCTTCTTTCCACAAAATCCAAATCCTATGAGAGAGAGTTGAGTGTTGGGGAGACTATCATTTGAAGCACAAGAGCAAGGAGTTCATTACCTACACACCATTTGTTACTTCTTGGAGAGTGGTGTCTCCTAGATTGGCTAGGTGTCACTTGGGAGCCTCCGACAAGATTGTGGAGTTGAACCAAGGAGTTTGTAAGGGCAAGGAGATCACCTACTTCGTGAAGATCTACCGCTAGTGAGGCAAGTCCTGTGTGGGCGATGGCCATGGTGGGATAGACAAGGTTGCTTCTTCGTGGACCCTTTGTGGGTGGTTGCTTCTTCGTGGACCCTTCGTGGGTGGAGCCCTGTGTGGAATCGCGCAACCGTTACCCTTTGTGGGTGGAGCCCTCCGTGGACTCTCGCAACCGTTACCCTTTGTGGGTTGAAGTCTCCATCAACGTGGATGTAGGGTAGCACCACCTATCCGAACCACGGGAAAAACATCCGTGTCTCCAATTGCGTTTGAATTCTCCAAACCCTTCCCTTTACATTCTTGCAAGTTACATGCTTTACTTTCCGCTGCCAATATACTCTTTGCATGCTTGCTTGAATTGTGTGATGATTGCTTGACTTGTCCTAAAATAGCTAAAATCTGCCAAGAACTAAAATTGGGAAAAGGTTAATTTTTTATTTGGTCAAGTAGTCTAATCATCCCCCTCTAGACATACTTTCGATCCTACAAGTGGTATCAGAGCTTTGGTCTCCATTTGCTTTGATCTCCATAGCTTTTGGTGGTCATAGCCTTGGTTTCACAACCTAGGAGAGTATGGCGTCTAGCGAGGGAAATTATCACCGTAGAGGTCCCTACTTTGATGGTACTAATTTTGCTAGTTGGAAGCATAAAATGAAAATGCATATTCTTGGACATAACCCCGCCGTTTGGGCTATTGTGTGTGTTGGTTTGTAAGGTAACTTCTTTGATGGGAGAGAACCAAACCGTGAAGCTACCGCGGATGAGTTGAAGATGTTGCAATAAAATGCTCAAGCTTGTGATATTCTCTTCAACGGATTGTGCCCCAAAGAATTCAACAAAATCAGCCGTCTTGAGAATGCGAAGGAAATTTGGGACACTTTGATTGATATGCACGAAGGTACCGACTCCGTCAAGGAATCCAAGTTGGATGTGCTTCAAAGCCAACTTGACAAGTTCAAGATGAAGGATGGTGAAGGTGTCGCTGAAATGTACTCTAGGCTTGCTCTCATCACAAATGAGATTGCCGGCTTAGGAAGTGAAGAGATGACCTATATATTCATCATCAAGAAGATTCTAAGAGCCTTGGATGGAAAATATGATATTGTGTGCACATTGATCCAAATGATGCCCAATTACAAAGATCTCAAGCCAACGGAGGTGATTGGAAGAATTGTTGCTCATGAGATGTCACTTAAGGATAAAGAGGAACTTCACAGCAAATCAAGTGGTGCCTATAAAGCCTCATGTGAAGCCCCTACATCATCAAGTGAGAAACAAGACTTCAATGAAGAATTGAGCTTAATGGTGAAGAACTTCAACAAGTTCTACAAGAGTAGAAGCAAAGATAGAAGCTTCAAGTCAAGGTCCTACAATGACAAAAGATCTTCTAGTCGAGAGCGAAACTGCTACAGTTGTGGAAGACCCGGACACTATTCCAATGAGTGTACGGCTCCCTACAAGAGAAGAGAAGATTCTCCAAAAAGAAGAAGCAAAGAATCACCACCAAGAGAGAGAAGGAGTAGAGATGATCGTTATGAATGAAGATACTCACGGAGAAGCAAGGATTCGGAAAGGAAGGAAAAATCATCAAGGAGCTACACAAGACGAAGACATCAAGCTCATGTTGGTGAATGGGTATCCGGCTCCGACTCCGACAGCCACTTCGAGAGAAGTTATCACTCCGACTCCGAAGATACTCAAGATGAAGGTGTTGCCGGTCTAGCACTTGTGTCAACCAACTCCTACGACATATTTGACTCACCAAATGAAGGAATTGGAAGATGCTTCATGGCCAAAGGTCCTAAGGTAACACACCCCGAGTATGTTGATTTCAATAGTGATGAAGATGACTTGTTAGGTGATCATTTGCTTGTTGACAACTCTAGTGATGAATACTATGACGAAATGTCAATTAATCATGCTAATCAAGATAAAACGAATGACAATGATAAGGAAAAGATTGAGGCTCTAACTAAAGAACTAAACACTCTTAAGTTAGCTCATGAAACTATCTTCGAAGATCATCGAGAACTTTTAAGAGCTCATGAGAAATTACGCTTTGAAAAGCTCAACCTTGAGCAAGAGCATGAGTTCTTAAAAGCAATCAATGATGATCTCCGCAAGAAAAGTTCTTCTTACATTGCCAAGCATTTACTCTTATCCAATTACATGCCTCAAGTCAAGTCTAGTAACAAGAACAAGAAAGTTTCTTCCTCTAGCAGTAACAATGATCATGCTAAATCCAATATTGTTGCTTCTAGTAGTTCTCTTGATTCCACTAATGACTCTCTTAGCCAAGTTACACTTGAGCAAAAAAATAGCTTATTGAAGGGAATTATAGAGAAAGGAGTGTACAAAAGCCTTGCCGGGAGCAAGCAATTCGAGGAAATTGTGCGCAAGCAAGGAATGCACCGGAAGAATCAAGGCGTTGGTTTTGAACGAAAGTTCAATGCCAATGGAGTTGAATGGAAAGAAGATCAATACCCCAAGACAAAGTTTGTTCCTCAACAAGAGAAGTATGATACTTCTTTCAAGGGGACACAAGCTCAAGATGATCTTCCACCACAAGACTACAAGCAAAAAGGCAAGGAAAAGCTTCAAGAGGAAATTGAAGCATTTTAAGAAGCTCCTAAGACCTTAGTCAAGTGGATTCCCAAGACTACTTCAAGTTCCACTTCATCAAGTACGACTACAACTCCAAGGATTCCCATCAAGATGGTGTGGATCCAAAAGAAGAAGAACTAGAGAGTTCTTGAGGGTGACTCCGCCAACATACTTCACTCTTATCATTTTGGCAAGAACAAGTGCAATCAACTTCCACATCTTGCACTAGTTCAAGGAGTCACAAACCCTCTTGTTGGTAAGACAAGGGACAAGGTAACCTAAAAGTTTTCATGGACATCATATTGTGTGTGCATCACTCTATGTCTATGGATATCCTTGTTTGTTCCTTGTGGGACTAACCCATGTAGGTATTGAAAGTGCAATTCACTCAAATGGATAGCTCCAAGTGATCTACATCAACATTGAGCATCCACATCTTCAACATCTACATGAAGTCATCATCGACGAAACCCAAGGTTAGTTCATCCCTCCAAGGGGGGATATCATATCTAGGGGGAGCTTTACTCTAAGACTTGAGCTAAAGCAACTCTAAAGATGTGAACACAACAATGCTTTATGTAAAAGTGGTAACCCCACTTGAGCTTAAACGATGAGTATGACCTATGATCAAGTGTTCTCACTTGACTTCTAAGTCAATATACTCATATATAGATGACCTTGTCATCGCAAATTGCTTGATAGATGCTAGAATTGGTTGTGCATGCCTTGCCACATATTTCATTTGCCATCTTATTGTGTGAGCATGTTGGTTGCATATTTTACTCATTCGACGACATCCACTTGTTGTTTTGATCATTTGGGTTTATTTCCTTTGCCAAGTGGATGGACAAGAATGCCTAAGAACCTCCTCTAGCTATCTATGCTTTTCTCATCTCAAACTCTATTCATGCTGCATCACAAAATTTGATCAAGTCAGATTCGAACCACTCTGTGTGAGGAGCGCTCGGAGTCCTCGATTCGTCATAGACTTAAACTTCCAAAACCTCTTTATGATTCTCGGTCTGACCGATACCTCACTTTTGGTCCTACCGAGATCATTAAGTTGATCTAGGTTTTCGATCTCGATGCAACCGATTTGAACATTTTGGTCACACCGAGTTTCAGTAACTGCATGCAGTTATCAATCTCGATGCGACCGAGTTGTTCCACTCGGTCACACCGACAGGGTCGGGCTATATATAGTCACGGGCAAAATTTGGAAATTTCTCCGAACCCCTTCGCCCACGCGATAGCCTGCTCTGCCAACGTGGTCTCCGGATCGTCTTCTCGCCGCCAGCCGCCTCCAGTGGCTGGTCTCCGTCGCCGTCAACGGGATTTCTACCCTGCTGTTGGCGCCGTAGCGAGTCTCCGCCGAGCTAGGGTATGGACTCGATCTCTGTGCTATTCTCCAATCCAATTCTCAGCACATTGTGATCATCATGATTCTTGCCACGATTGAAACACTCCTATCCAGTCAATACGCCCGTAGATTAGCTTTGATTCGAAAATTTTAGGGTTAGGTTTCCGCCGAAACCATCTCGGGCCCACCAAGTTGAAAAACTTGGTCCCACCGATTTGGCTTATGCCATTGCACAAGTGAGACTCGGTCTGACCGAGAATTACTTATTGGTGTGACCGATTTTGGAACTCTGTGAAACCCTAGCAGTCTCGGTGCCACCGAACTGTGACTCGGTCCAACCGAGTTCACTAGTTTAGGTTCCAAAACTGCTTCGGTATCACCGAGTTTAAAAATCGGTAGATCCGAGATGATTTCAGTGGGAAACTAAAACTAAGTTTTTGGATCATTCTTGTGCAAAAATCTCTGCATTTTGTGATGCTCATCTATTCTACCTCATCTATAAACTATTCACAGGGTCAGTAGTCAGAGCTTGCAGCATGTCTGATCAGAGTGACAACCAGAACTTGTCAGAGCAGCAAGTGCAGATGAGTGAGGGCACTAGTCCCTCCAGCTCTTCAGATGATGGCAGCAGAAGTACCCCAAGCAATCTGCCAAAAGCTGCCACCAGACAGAGGAAGAAGAGAACTTCACACTCCGAAGATGAAGATTATGTGGCAGAGGAAGAGGCCACATCAAAGAGAGTTGAGCCAGCTCAAGGCACAAAGCCAGGTCTAAAGACCAAAAGGCCAGCAGGCAGGCAGCCTATGTCAAAGGCTAGAGCCTCAACTGAGAAGCCCACTCCCAAAGAGCCAGTTGCTGCAGAAGGCAAGAACAGGAAGGAAAGGGTCAAGAAGACCGTAGCCAGAGTGCTAGGAAAGGCTTCCATCATGGAAGAGGAAGAGGAAGAAGAGGTAGCTGCACCAGCACCTAAGGCACCCAAGCTGATGGGTGATGCCATAAGATCAGGGGCTACTGCATCTAAGCCCAAAGCTGCCTCCAAGCCAAAACCAAAGAGGAATACAAGGAGCATTCCTACAGCTGAGAAGAACAAGGCCCCAGTGCCTGAGACTGTTGCTAAAGAAGAGGATGAAGAGCAAGTTCTTAGAAAGCTCAAGCCCAAGATCCCAGACCACAACGATGCTCATCCTGTGGCTGAGGACATGAAGCTCAGGAGAGATTCAGGGATGAGGAAGTGGAGAGAAGCAGACCCGTATGCTTCAAGGAGAAGGACTGCTGTGGATTACAGATTTCACACCAAGGAACAGCAGGACTTCTATGAGACAGTGCTGCTAGATAAGAAGCCCATTGTTTGTGACATGAGATGGGTCGACTCGACCTACATGAAGGAAAATGAGGAACACTACCCTGGAGTGTATGACAGCTTTAGTGCGTGTGGAGTTGCAGACTTTGTTGGGCAGAAGCTCACAAAGTGGAACGAGGAGCTTATCATGCAATTCTACTCCACAGCACACTTCTACCCAGATGGAAGGATCACATGGATGTCTGAAGGTATGAGGTACCAATCAACTGTTGAGGAATGGGCAAAGTTGATCAATGCCCCAGAGGAGCAAGCAGATGACTTGGACATTTATGCCAAGAAGAAGATGGACCACAACTCAATGTCCAACATGTGCAAGGAAATTCCAAATGAAGCTCTTGACACTTCCAAATTTGGCTCAGTGCACTATCTTCTGTCAGGGCTGCCAACAATCAATTGGATATTGAGGCACACTCTCTTGCCCAAGTCTGGAGATCACAAGATGATCAGAGGCCATGCAATCAACTTGCTTCACGTCTTTGATGTGCCACAGAAGTTCAAGGTCATGAGCCTCATAGTAGAGACTATCAAGAGGACTGCAGCAGATCAGAAGAGGAGCTGTGGATATGCACCTCAAATTCAGGAGCTCATCAACTCTAAGATGGGCACGGGCATATATTTATTGGACAAGGAACACCTGCCCATCCGTCCAGATTTTGAGGACAATCAAGTTGTCATGACTGAGAATGAGCCATTGTCTGCCCAAGCACAAGCAAAGAAGGAGAAGGCAAGGAAGGAGAAAGCTGCCAAGATGCCAACTCAAGAGGAGGCATCTGAGTATTTCTTGAAGACCAAACAAGAGCATCTTGGTTACCTGATTGCATCCACCCTGCGGGTTGAGAAAGGACTAGCCACCCTAACTCAAAATCAGGCAAGCCTAGAGAGAATCATGGAACAAAAGTTCTATGACTTGGATGTCAAGGTGACAGAGATTCAGACTGCAGTGGAGCAGCTCCAGGATGACATGCAGGAGAGGAGAGGCAGGACTACCACTCATGCCTTTGCCAGAGTGCCACGAGGTCCGAGGTCGTCTGCCATGCCAGTTGCTGACACAAGAGCCATCACCTCAGCACCAGCTACAGCTCCAGTTCCACCAGCTCCAGCATCTACTTCAGCTCCAACTCCAGCGTCTACTTCAGCGTCTACAGAAGCCTTCGTCCTTGGAGTGATCCGGACTCCACCACCACCAGAAGATCAAGCCTGAGTGTCTATCTCGCACTATGCATTTTCTAGGAACTTTTTGGTAACTTGTTGCCAAAGGGGGAGAATATGTATAGATCATAGGCTTCGAGAGAGAGAGTGTTGTTTTTTTCTCTCTTGCTTTATTTGGTGGTTTTTCGAACTTGTTTGCTTTTGAGTGCTTGAGATACTATGTCATTGCTTGTGAGACATTGATGATCATGTGTTTGATCATAAGCTACACTTAATGCTTGCTTAATGCTATTATCTTATCTATCTTATGTGATCATTCACTATTCTTGTTGATGAGTGCATGTATTTCATTCTTATCATTTTAAGCACTCCACCAAGATGTATGTGACATGGAAGAGTAACCCATGACTCTAACTCCTTGTGCATTTGCAGTCCAAAGCAAATTTTCAATATGCACAAACTTAGGGGGAGCTCTTACTTATCACATACTTCTCAAAGCGACGATATATTTCATGCTTATTATCATTTGTCGAAGCTTTGATCTATATGTTGCCATCAATTACCAAAAAGGGGGAGATTGAAAGTGCAACTATCCCTAGGTGGTTTTGGTAATTCATAACAACATATAGCTCATTGAGCTAATGCTATTCCAAGATGATTCTTTCAGGAAAGCTCAATGATTGGCATGGCATGGATGTGAAAGTGGAACCCTCAAAATGCTAAGGACAAAGGATTGGCTCAAGCTCAAAAGCTCAAGACTCTTCATTTTATATTTTAGTGATCCAAGATCACATTGAGTCTTTAGGAAAAGCCAATACTATCAAGGAGGGATGAGGTGTTGATTAATGAGCCTCTTGCTTCATGTGCTTAGTGATATGCTCCAAAACCCTCAACTACTTTCCCATATCCACATATGACCTAGACCCTAAGCCAAACTCGGTCCTACCGATTCTTCCTATCCGGCGCCACCGAGTTTCACTTGTCATAAGCCACTGCCAAACCCTAGCAATTCGGTTCTACCAATAGGGATCTCAGTCTCACCGAGATGGGATTGCAAACTCTCTGTTTCCCTTTCGTAACTTTTCGGTCTCACCAAAAGAGCGAATCGGTCCCACCGAGATTGCAATGTAAATTCAGTGTTTCCCCTTTGTAACTTTTCAGTCTCACCGAAAGAGCAAATCGGTCCCACCGAGTTTGCCTGACCAACTCTCTGGTTAGATAATTACCAAATTCGGTCTCATCGAGTTTGTGTAATCGGTCTCACCGAGATTACGTTATGCCCAAACCCTAACCATATCGGTCCTACCGAGTTGCATGTCAGTCCCACCGAAAATCTCTAATGGTCACTAGGTTTACATTTTCGGTCCGACCGAGTTTGTTGATTCGGTCCCACCGAGATTGGAAAACTGTGTGTAACGGTTGGATTTTGTGTGGAGGCTATATATACCCCTCCACCTCCTCTTCATTCAAAGAGAGAGCCATCAGAACACATACACCATTCCAACTCATATGTTCTAAGAGAGAACCACCTACTCATGTGTTGAGACCAAGATATTCCATTCCTACCATATGAATCTTGATCTCTAGCCTCTCCTAGTTGCTTTCCACTCAAATCTTCTTTCCACAAAATCCAAATCCTATGAGAGAGAGTTGAGTGTTGGGGAGACTATCATTTGAAGCACAAGAGCAAGGAGTTCATTACCTACACACCATTTGTTACTTCTTGGAGAGTGGTGTCTCCTAGATTGGCTAGGTGTCACTTGGGAGCCTCCGACAAGATTGTGGAGTTGAACCAAGGAGTTTGTAAGGGCAAGGAGATCGCCTACTTCGTGAAGATCTACCGCTAGTGAGGCAAGTCCTGTGTGGGCGATGGCCATGGTGGGATAGACAAGGTTGCTTCTTCGTGGACCCTTTGTGGGTGGTTGCTTCTTCGTGGACCCTTCGTGGGTGGAGCCCTGTGTGGACTCGCGCAACCGTTACCCTTTGTGGGTGGAGCCCTCCGTGGACTCTCGCAACCGTTACCCTTTGTGGGTTGAAGTCTCCATCAACGTGGATGTAGGATAGCACCACCTATCCGAACCACGGGAAAAACATCCGTGTCTCCAATTGCGTTTGAATTCTCCAAACCCTTCCCTTTACATTCTTGCAAGTTGCATGCTTTCCTTTCCGCTGCCAATATACTCTTTGCATGCTTGCTTGAATTGTGTGATGATTGCTTGACTTGTCCTACAATAGCGAAAATCTGCCAAGAACTAAAATTGGGAAAAGGTTAAGTTTTTATTTGGTCAAGTAGTATAATCACCCCCTCTAGACATACTTTCGATCCTACAGCGCCCCGCCTCGCCTCTGGCCGTGGCCTGGCTGCGCTCGCAGCCCTACTTGCTGCTTGAGCCGTTGCTGCTCGCTGCTCTGTTGCGCGTTGCCGCTACCGCTATACTGCTATCACTACAAAAAATACACTTCCGTGATGATACATGTTTGTCACAGTAGGTCACGTTTTTTGTCATGCATGTACATCCATGACGATTTTATGACAGAATCAAAATAGTCATACATGTGTTGTCATAGAAGTGTTCCGTGACATTACCAAAATTATCATCACGGAAGTGTCCACTTCCATGACGATAAATTGCGCTTCACAGAAGTGCTTTCATCAAGGGTGACCGACACGTGGCATCCACCGTAACGGAATGCCGTTAAGCTATCGGGTCCGGTTTTGGATCAGATAACCCGTTAACAGCCCCGACCAATGGGGATTTTCCACGTGTAAAATCATCATTGGCTGGAGGAAACACGTGTCGGCAAACTGTTGGGACAGATGTCATCCACTCATTGGACCCAAGGCGCCTATGATATGTCGACACATGGCACGACCCAAGAGAGGCCCATTCTTGTGAAAAGGCCGGCCCATTTGACTTGGTCAAAAGGTGGCGGGCCGACCCACGGAAAGCCTGTTAATGGTATGTTCGCATATAGCTCATTTACAGCCTGCTAACCCAGGGCCTGTTACAACCTCTTCTAACTAGGCCCAGTACCGTCATCTGGGCCGTCCAATATGATTCCAGCCTGTTTTAACTTCCGGCCCATGTATGGCCCATGATGTCTTTCGGCCCATATGAGCCCCTTTGTAACTCTTCGCCCATTAACGGCCCATGGTGAAACTGGCCCGTAATGAACAGTGTATCACTTCATACCCATTAATGGCCCATTATTCCAATGGGCCGTTTCCAGCCCAGGTTATCTTTCGGTCTTCTCAGGGCCCATTTATTCCTGGGCTCATTTCCAGCATTCAGTTACTTACGGTCGGTTACTGTCATTTTCTGCTTGTGGGCCAAATTCAGCCCATGGTTACAGTCGACCCGTTTGTGGCCCCTTAATACGTTGAGCCGTTTTCATGTCAAAAAACCGTTGGGCTGTTTTCATAGAGTAACCAAATAAGGCCTATGAACAGCCCATTATGGTCCACGAATAGTATGGCCCATGATTGGCAAAATGATGATACGCCCCGTAGAAGGCCCATGGATCCTACGGCTCATAAAAGGCCCATGGATCGTACGACCCATAGAAGGCCCATGGATCGTACGAACCATAGAAGGCCCATGGATCGTACGACCCATAGAAGGCCCATGGATCATACGGCCCGTAGAAGGCCCATGGATCCTACGGCCCGTATAGAAGGCCAATGGATCCTACGGCCCGTAGAAGGCCCATGGATCATACGGCCCGCAGGAGGCCCATGGTTACAACAGTCCGTGTGTTGCCATGATTATTTTGGCCTAGTTTCCAAAAATATGTTATTGTGGCCACTAGAAAAACACAGAAAAAGAACTATAGTGACTACAAGCAAACAACTAAACAAGACAATAAGTAAATAAATAAGAAAGCAATTAATGCTAGCCTATTTCCACTATTACGCATATTACATCCACTGGACATCAAAGTTCGCCACCAGTGCAAATATAGGGAACAAAGCAGCATATTACATACACTGGCCATCAAAATTGGCCACCAGTGCAAATAAACGCGACAGCAAAACAAGAGCATAACTGAAACAACTTCAGAAGAGCTCAAGAAACGTTATCATGGGTATCCACCATGCTGGCAATAAGCTTAGCAAGCTTATTAGCTTTGTCCTGTTTGGCGCTAAAATCCTCCAACGCTTCCTGTTGCACCAGAAAGTATGCATCTGAATGCTCCAGGGACTTCTGCAGTCCTTCCGCTTCTTGTCGCAGCACAACTGGTCGATGTCTTTCAGCTTGTAGTTGAGACTCAAGAAACCGAACTGATTCAGACAGTGAGTTTGAATATCTTGTGCAAGCGGTAGTGGCCAGTAACTCGAGCACTAAACCAAGATAGGACTTTGGGGTTGTCTCACTGTCTTCGAGATAGTCTTCCTTAGCTGTTTTATCATCTTTGTTGGAGACCAACAAGGATGTGTCACTATCCTGAACCTTATCTGCATTACTTCCTTTACCGTTGCTTAATAAGGCACTCTTCCCCAATATTCTGTCAGCATTCTAAAAGAAGAAACAAGGAGCACATAATAGGTTTAGCATGTACTAGTATATGAAACTCATTTCGGTGAACCAGTTCATTAGTAAGGTGGACAGGATTAAACTACCAAGTCTTCTATTGCCAAGTACTAGTACATAATAAAAGCATCAAACAAACATATATCTATGTCCTATGGTCACTTCATTGTCTTGCCAAATCAAAATAGAGACACGGTTCAAATCATATCAGTTCAAGACAAAGCAGCAGTGAAAGAATACAAAGCGTGGGAAACTACATGGCACAACAAGATTTCAGATGGGTACCACGGGTCTACATGTACAACAACACTATTGGCTCTGTTGTGATGCTAGTAATGTGCATGATATGAGAAGTCAACTGTATACACAATTGAAATTGAAATCAACAGAGCTATTGATAAGAGCAAACCTGTTAAAGAAACATGCGTGAACATACCTGCTGTGCCATTGGAGTTGATTGGATCCTTCAATTTAAAAATAAGTTTGTATGAGTAAATATATTGATACAAGAGCAAAGCAGTATGAACGATAGCAATCATAGTTAAAAAAAGGCGTGCCTAAGCGAGCACTTAAGCGCGCCTAGGCTCTAGGCATTGGCAAAATGCATTGCGCATAACTACGCTTAATCTATGCATAATTGTGCATAAGCATGCGCTTTGGCCAGTAAAGCGCAAGGCGATGGCAAAACGCACAATTAACGCCAAGTGCTTTTTTGAACTATGATAGCAATGGAATCTTAAATTAGAATAGTTGTTCTTCAGGTTTAGGCACTTATTCTACATGAACAGAGTATAGTAAGATGCAAGAATAGTACTTAAAAATAGAAAATGATCTCATATACCTTACCACATTCTTGGTCCTGGACCTGTACAGAACAAGGTGTATCCAGTCATTGTCCAGTAAATGTGTCTCAGGAGAACGTAAGGGAATTTGATGAGTTTCTTTGCCGGTGAAGTATGTTTTCTTCAGGTAATTCCAATGCTGCCACCAAGCATTCTTGAAGATAGCAGAGGTATTAGCACAGGTTACCTCATCCTGTGTTTCCAAATCGGTCCTTCTCTATAAGTATCAGTGTTGACAATTCATCACGTTTCTTACTAACGAATAAAGTGACACCATTTAAAATAGCATTAACACAATATGGTATTGTTTAGGTCAAGACATGGCAGGAAATGACATTGTGAAGGAGTTGGCAACTTCATGACACCACTGGATTACAAATCAAGAACTCATAAGTACCAATGGTTAGTGTGCTGTCAATTTATCCCATTTCAGATTGGCAAAATAAGATCACTTGCTCTGTATAGTTTAATTTACATGGTATGAAGAAGGAACTTGGTTGAACAACTAAAAACTTAAATTGAGAAGGACAAACTTTTGTTTATGAAGTACATAATAAACTTTAAACATGCAATTTGATGCAAACACCAAAAATAAACAGTTGTTGCAGTCATGCCTAACCAAATATTCACAACAAAGTTTGAAGGCTTGAGAAGGACAAACTTACAATATTGGTGAAGGCAGGCTCTATAAAGCCCTTGTCCATGCTGATGGGGGGCAATTCAAGAATTCTACCATAGAATCTTCTTCATAACCATTGCTTTATTCTACATTTTGTTAAGAGAGAATATAGATGTGACAATATAAGAAAAAATGGAGAATATTTAAGATAAGATGAAGAGTGATGCTACATAACCAAGTAGCTATAAATGTAAGTACATCGATACAGGCAAAAGGTACAGCCAAGAGCAATGCAGAGCTAAATTTCTTCTGTACCATCGGTGTTATCCAACCTTATGGTAAGAGTAAATATAGATCTTATGTGTAGAAAATGGAGGGCAAAGGAAAATAAGCTACATAGTGATGGTACATGAACAACTACCTGTCAATATAAGTACACTGATAAAGGACAGCAGGTACTTACAAGAACAATGCAGAGCTAAAAAATTTCATTGGCATTGGATATATTCTACACTAATGTAACCATTCATACAGATCTGATAATTTGGAGCGAGCAATTGATAGGCAAGCTATCATGCATACTGTTGTCACATAATGAACCAGGTATGTATGCAAGTACAGTGATACAGGACAACAGGTACTAACAAGAGCAAAGCAGCGGGCAGCATATTTGCGATATCCTGTCGTTCTTTTCAAACCAGAATTCCTTTTCGAGCAGATTTCCTGCAAAAAAGATGAGTAAGGCACATGCAGAAAAGTAGAAGTTCAAATTGTCATGCGATATCCTAGACAGTACCTCATCCTTGG
This sequence comes from Triticum dicoccoides, assembly GCF_002162155.2. Lineage (NCBI taxonomy): Eukaryota > Viridiplantae > Streptophyta > Magnoliopsida > Poales > Poaceae > Triticum > Triticum dicoccoides. Next base: position 218,556,644 of record NC_041390.1, on the reverse strand, counting down.
AACAAGACCAGTGCATAACAAGGTCTTTCCATTCAATGTCTTCTAAATTTAGCACAGGAGACTTCACCAGATATTTGTTTATAGACTTGCCATCAAAGTGTGATTTCCTCAGGTAACACCGATACTGCTGCAATGCTTCCTTGAAAAGTGCAAGCAATCTTTGCTCGTCATGACTATCCAGATTGACCCTCGCCTACTTACAACAATTTAATGTAAATCATTGATGTGTTCAATCAGCAGAAAACAGGAAAATAATCACCATGAATAATAGCACTTACACGTAAGTGGGACAAGAAGATGTGAAAATGGTGCTTGTCTTCACTATAATCTTCCCATGATGGGAATATATGCACGTAGTCCCTAACAACATTGAAAGCATTGTCTTTTAAACTAGGAATAACTGGAATGGTGTTCCAATCTGCAGGATTTGGCCGTCTCTGCAGTTGATAGGTCTTCGGCCGGTGGACTTGCTGTACTTTTTGCTGGAGTGGGATTATTCTGTGGTACGGCTGGTGCTATGGTAACTGAAATCGGCATACCTTTTGCTGGAGTGCAAGTCCTGTGTGGTGGGGCTAGTGGTGTGGCTAGTGAAGTATGGGTACAGTCTGCTGGAGTCGGTCCTACGTTTTGTGTCATTGGTTGTATAGCCAATATAAGTGGGGTGATGTCTGATTTCTCCGGCACAACCACATTTTTCAAGGACTTTGCTGGTGCTCCTTCAGGTTCGGCAATCACCCTCTTTGCACAAGAACATCATTTGAGCGGAAAAACATGGTATGATGACAGATGGAATATGTATTGATAATGGCTGCGCATGGAATCTCGACATATATGATGAGTAAACTAAGCAGATGGCAGTGCAACAAAGTAGAATAAATGCAAGACAACATATGCAAGATACGTGCAATCAATAAAACCTTGCCAAATTAGAACAGGCACCTTGATGGGTGAACAGGACAGGCCATCTGGCTTTGACTCCTCGAGGTTAGAATAGTCATTAGGATCATATTTTGAACAAGAATCAACAAGTGGGGAGCGTATGAGTTTCATTGCATCCAGAATGGCACTCAATGCCTTGGTGCCAATTTTGTAAGTCATTGCAGTGTTTAGCTTCAAGAGTGGACTACTGCTAGTGCGAAACAAAGAAGCTACACAGATCATAGTGTACATATAACGGGAAAATCGTAAGCATCAGAGTAAAATCAGCAAAGTGGAACTGCTGGAATATATGTGCTAGTATTGCCGGTACGGCTAGAAAGGCTTCGGATACCAGCTCTCTTCAACTGAAGGTGCGGTATTGTTAATATCAGTGTAAATCTCAAAGGCGACATAGCTCCCCGCATTTCCTTGCTATTCTTATAGGATTCAAGTGGGCAGGCCACTACAAATCATATTCCCATGTTTACAAAATCCTACGAATCAAAGAGGCCCGAAGAGTTCAAAGTGTCCATCACAACCGACCATATAGACCTCTACACTGCAAATGTCCCTGCTCATCTTCACTACAAGGAACATATTGTACTACTATCAAACTCCCTCCATTCCAAAATATATGTCTTGGTAGATATTTCCACTATGGATCACATACAGATTTATCCAGATACATTTTAGAGTGTAGATTCACTCATTTTGCTCCATACAAAGGCTTGTATTTAGGAACGGAGAGAGTACTTATTGAAGAAGAACGGAAGAGGAACATGCTAAAGAAGAGCAAGCAAATTTTGGATAATAAAATGTTCGTTGCGCAGTGCCCACACATGATGAACCAGAGCGCATTAAGAAAGCAACTCCCTGATGTCTCTCTATATGTGGTGCACGTGCTTTTTCAAAAGTAAAGTAGGAACATTAGCCAACCAATTAAATGTTATCTGTTTTAGTAATATCAGCATCATATCAGATTCATACTTGAGCAACAAGTTTGGAATTATGAGTGGCACGTTGTTTAGATTGATGGATCCAGGAGCAGTGCTAAGCAGGTACGATGATGGTACTTAATATAAAGGCATGTCTACATGCAAGTCACGTGACTTTTGTCATTTGGGTCAGTCGACCATTTCAGACGGTTGGATGAAGATCCTACGTCTCCTAACCCTTCTTCTTCCCCGTCTCTGATTCTTCCCATACAGAACACCGCACGGGCCGCCGGCCGGACCACCGGCCCCCACCTCATGTGTTCCTCCGCCACCCCCACCCCCCACCCCCGCCCCCACCCGCATCGAGTTTTCTTCATTTGGCGAGGCCCCACCACTGCCCCCCACAACCACTGTCCCGACCCGAGCCCCTTCGTTCGCACCGGCGAACTCCGGCGAGCTCTCAAAAGTCGACTGACCCAGTTTTGAAATTTAGTCTACTGTGATTTAACTAGTGTGGAATATAAAACGGGAAAACCATAAGCATTGGGAGTATAGTGTTGAGCATGCCATGGCGGATCTGAAGGTGCAAACCAGACAAAGGCAACTTCGCAACCAATGTTTGCTTTCAACTAGCAAGTAAGTAATGGACAAGAAATCAGAGTAAAGCAGTGGCGATCTATTTTCTTGCTGCAATAAATAAGTTGAGAAGATATGAAAGAGTACCGCCTCTGGTGCGACGCCGTGTATGCATCTACTAAGAGTTTGACGGTGCTGCGGTAGCGATGGCTGTCGGCGGCGTGGAAGCAGATCTAGGAGGGTAGACGGTGGCGGTGGGGCACGGTGGACGAGACGGTCGTAGGAACGGCGCCGGCAAGGTGGACAACAGCGGGGATGAAGCGAGAGGACGGGATGCAAGGATCCCGGTCTGAAGCTGTGGATGAAAGAGGTCGATCTCTTGTCATGGACGGCGGCATCGGGGTATCAGCTCTGGCATGGTGGAGGAGGACGGCGGTGGATGGGGTGGTGGACGGAGGAGGCTGGGGTGGAGAGGGTGTTTTGGCGCCCATGGAGTAAAATGAGGAAATGGAGGTATAGAGGAAGGAGGAACCATGTCTTCAGGGCGCGATTGTCTCAAATGTGAGGAAATTTACAAACTTAGCCCCCGTTTCAAATTTCCTACATCACAGCAATATTAGTCGGTTGGGGATAGGACGGTAATCTCACATACACCGAATATTTGCCGATGAGAGTTTTTTTTGGCGCCCACCGTGTATGAATCAGGGAGGAAGTCGATTTTGGCCGAGGACACACTGTGTTTTGGCGCCCACCGTGTATGAATCCGGGTGAGAGGCGGTTATGTCACTTTTGAGTGAAATTACAAACCTACCCCTATCGAAACCTATAGAAATCGAGCAGATAGGCTTTGCGTGGCAGGGATAGGCAGTAGTAATTTCCATCTCGTAGATTTTGGTTTCGGGCGGTTACTGCGACTTTCCCTGCTTCGTTCAAATTTTGCCGAGTGCACGTTTACCGTGCCAACTCAATTCGAGTCCCGTTTGTATTTTGTTTTTTCGGACGGGATCCATTTTCGATTGGAATAAAATTATATATACATCATTTTTATATACTTTCAAAAGCATAACACCCTTTATACATAAATATGGTTTACAAATGGCATGATCTCAGATTCATAAGGTTGTATCCATCAATTTGGATTTTCAAATATTTGAAACCACTTTATGTTGAAATCCAATGCATGCATTCCTCGCTTACTGTCTCCAATTAATGTGTGTTTCTTGCGGGTTTTTTTTACTTCTCAAACATGTATAATGTGTTTCACACACGCAACATATAGTGTAATCCTGTTTAGACATTAATTGCATATAAACCATGCATTGTTTCTAATTAAAGAATCTATGGATCACCAATATTGATAAACTATATAGCATTACACATGTCCCCAAATTCAAATGGATATGCATGTTTGATACACCAATTTGCGTTATGATATTATCGATGTCGTGATCTCCAGTTTAAATATTTGAATCCCATTTAATCCAGATATTCGTCTCATATAACTATCACTCATGCTTATATAGGACTATCTCTCTAGACCTATACGCGTTCATCGTCTCTCAGGTATCTCTTGTGCTACCTGTATGTTGACAATGATCTTTTATCTTCGTAACACACTGACGGTACTCTCTCCCTCGACCTTCATCACTCTATCTCTCTCTAAGTATATCTCGCTCCCTGCTATGTGTATCTAACTATGATTCTCCATGTGGAATCTCTTTCTCTCACACAAACACAAAACTTTGTCTCCCGGGGTCTCATTTCTCTCTACTATTCCCCTGTGTGCCACTCGCACACCCCTCATACAGATATGTCTTTCGCTCCATAGGTATGAGAACCTACGACTCTTCCTCTTAAATATCTCTTTCCCACACACAAACACAAACTCTGTCTCCCAGGGTCTCATATTTCTCCACTGTTCTCTTGTATGTCGCTCACACACACTCTCTCTCCCTAGAAATATCTTGTGTTCCCTCATATGTCTCTCTAGATATCACTCTCGTTGTGAAATATCTTTCTCTCTCGTAGACACAAAAATCCATCTCTCGGGATCTCATTTCTCTCTGATATTTGTTTGTATGTGAGTCACATGCACCCTGTCTTCATCTCTCTCACACCCACACACACATAACTCAGCCTTCTGATCCACTCGACTCCTATCTCTAACGCACACTAGCTAGCATCTTTATCTTTCTATTTATCTGTGTCTCCATCAACCTTCTTTCATTTATAGATTGATCTCTTTTGCACAATCAGTGTGCCTCACTCCCTCTGCTCGCCATAGATGCATGCTCCAGCCGACGCCACTATCTTTTAAAGAAAAAAACACAGGCTCAATTGTCAGGCCTTTTTCCCTGCATTCTCACATGCATGCATATTGTCATACCAATCCGTCTCTCCCATGTCGTTAATCTTATGACTTATGTCTTCTTTCTTTTATCTCGATTATGCGCGCGCGCACACACACACACACACATCCCACGTATACATGTATACCTCTCACACATGCACGTTCAAGGTCTCTATGTCTCCACACATAGTTAATTACCCTCAACCCTAACGCCACATCGAATCGTTCTCTTTTTGTGTGCACATAACTTCCGCCTGGATGGGTAAAACACACACTCACACTTAACAATCTCCTTCTAGCTACCCCCCTCTCACTCTTCCCCTATATCCCCAAAACCAATAAGACCATCCCTTCGTTTAATTCCCGCCTACATGCACCATCAATATATAGTAGTCTTCCTTGGTGTCTCTTGAACAAACACGTTCTCTCGATGTCGACTCCTCTCACGCGCACACACCTTCTCTTCCCTCTCTACGGGCATTTTGTCTCTCGCACCCCATCGTTAGTGGCCTCTGCCATACACATCACCTCTCTATGATGAAGCCATGCACACTTAAATTACATCCGCCACCGAGGACATTGTGACACACACACACACACACACACACACCCACACACACACACACACAGACACTAAGACTCCATCACACACACACACACACACTAAGACTCCATCTCTCTCTCTCACACACACACTAAGACTCCATCTCACACACACATGCTCTAGGAGGAGCATTTGTTCCTACCACCCTTCATCCAACCTTACCCGTATGATAAACAATCACCTTAATTTACTTGTATAACATGGACAAATTCCACTACTTTAGTAGTTAGCAAACTTATCATCTGTACCCTTATAAAAAACTGAGTTGGCGATGATGGTGTGTCTGCCATCTTGTAATATAGGATCTATATCTGACGGATAGAAAGCAGACTATGATAATTTTACAAAAGATACCCACACCTCTCTCCACATCCTTATCTCCCACAAGCAATTAAAAAAGAAAGTCTATGGAACAATCTAGCATGGTGGCCGTTGCCGCCTGCCGACGCCGTCCATCCCCATGCCTCCGCCCATTCCGACCACCAGTCACCACCACGCTCCACTCCTCCTCACCTTATCTCTCATCTTTCATTTTTTCGATGACATTCTTGAGATACCAGTTTTCTGATAAAATTCTCAAAATATCATTAGTTTTTACACATGGGATTACTCCTGCATGGGTAAATCACAACATGTGTTTTGTAAAAAAATGCATATTGATGTTCCGTGCAATGCACGAGCATCTTGCTTGTAATTATATAATGCAAATCACGAGCATGAAGTGACATTTTTGTTACACAACCACATTAACATGGCCACGTAAATCACTAGCTAAAGTAAATACCATTATACTTATATCCCGATGCAAAGGGTTGAGTACATGTCGAAGAGTAGAGTTGCACACACGCACTCTGCCTCTCAGAATCTCACACGCACACACACACACACACCAGTTACGTGACGCCCACTTAAGAAGACACATATGTTACAATTTGTGCACCCGCGGGTACACGTGATGGCCCGGCCGAAGGTAACAACATACGCCATACTCCCGCCAGAGCGGTGCTTTAATCTGGTAATTTTAGTGGTCATGCATGCATCTTTTTGTGCAAGCACTCCTATATAAGGGTTGACCGGTCGCTTCCCACGGACGTGCACGGGCGGTGGAAGAGGAATGAGAAGGGAAGCAGGCTATGGAGTAACGTTTTTACCACAATTTCTTAGGAAACTGAGTGCAATAGTTGAGTAGTTTTGCAAACTACTAGTGCTACACCTGAAATGGTTCAAAACCTATACTCCCTTGCCAGTGCGCGCTTCCCGCATGAAACGGTCAGCGTCGCCCTGGAGCGTTAGTGCCGCATTAATGCCCGGCCAGAGCGGAGGCGACCTCTCACTGGCGCCCGCTTTGAAGCGGCGCGACGGCCGAGAGAGCGCCGCTTCCCGGTGCACGCGACTGCTCCGTGTCGAGGCTGGCCATAGGCCCTGTTTGGATCCATGGGTTAGAGTTAGTTTGAGATAGTTGGGGCTCAAATAGCCCTAAAGTATCCAAGCATGAGGGTTTAAATTGGAGCAAGCTGCACCGAACCCACCAAAAAAACTATCCCACCCACGAGGTGCTAACTGGAGATAGTTCTCATCGGGACCACTGAAAAATCACTTTTCTCTCTCCATCTAGTGCATTTATTGACAATCTAACCCTGTCACCCAAACACCTCTTTGGCTAAAGTTAGTTCAGGGTTAGTCATGAGTTAGTCTAACCTCTAGCTAAGTTAGAGTATCCAAACAGGAGCAGTCTAGGACATGCAAGTTGCTCAAAGCATACAGTCAAATTCGTACGTGAAAGGTTTTTTTTTATTTTTGAAAACAGAACATGAAAGGAATTTTTTTAGAATGCTCTTAGCATGTCGCTAACATGTGATGAGTTAACCGACCTCAATAGACGGCAAAAACGCCAGCCCGCCGCACTTTGAGAGAGATGAGGAGGGAGAAGCGATACAGGCTGCTGGATTACTAGAGATAGGTGTTGCACAGAAGCCAAGAAATATGGTGATAGTGTGGGTTAGCCATGTACTAGTATGATGTAACTACACTGGGCTGCCATGTTTCCTACTCTTCCAGTCCACTGTGGAGATGATTGGTTGATTTTATATTGCTGAATAATATAAAATATTATGATTGCAGACACTCCACCACAAGGTTCCTTGCTCCTTCTCGGTCGTCGGGAATCTATGTTCTTCCAATCTATTTTTTTACGTGAGCTTTGTTCATCCTTTTGCCAACACGCGAGACATCTAGCATCAAGGTGCACGTGTCATGCAAGGATCGTTCCATCTATATGAAGAACACGTGGGACTGGAACTACGAGACGGACATGTACCCAGGAGTGGATGTGCGAACCTATGTAATGTAGCGCAGTAAGTGAAGTAGAAAGGCACAAATAGTATGAACATGCGTGGCATATAGGCATTTGTCTCTTACTACCACTAAATGTTGTGGGTGCAATGCCCGGTGATGTTATGGAGTACGTGACTCAGTACTCTACTACTACTATATTAATTGGAGGCACATATTAGGTTTTATATTTGTTTACGTGTATGCCCCGAGACTTTCCAACTAGACGTGTCTTTCTCTCCGGGTCGCACTTTGTATCGTTCATACCACTAGTACAGTAGTACTACTACGTGTGGTCTCCGACCCAGAAGTGGAGACGCTCTACCATGCAGTTCATGTCCCACTCCTTTCACTGACGTGTGGGACATCCAGCACATGCCATGTGTTTGGCACTCCTTCGTCGTAAGAGTTGAAACGCTAGCATTCATCAGAAATAAAAAATAAATATAAATCACGAGTGATACTATACCACGCATTTTCCTTGCTCCTTGATATCGGAAAGAATACTTCCGCTCGGCGACATGTGGGACGTCGACCTTCCTGGTCCACTTGCCATGCCCGCAGAACTCCAAGGGAGAGTCACCCCGGTCGTCGCGCCGCAGTAATTACTAATGAGCCATCAAATCACAGGCCCAATATTACCCACTATGAAGTTGCTCGGACAAAGGAACCATCATGACTTCGTTGAATTCCGCTTCTTGAAGAAAACTACTGTACCAGCAGTACTGCTAGCTACAGTAGTTACTCCAGTAGAGGCCTCCTTTGGTTCATAGGGTAGGAATTTTATAGGAATATGAAAATCATAGGAAGTGAGATGACATGCATCTCAATTCCAATAGAGAAAGAGATGCCATTTGATGCATAGGATAGGAATTTTTCCATTGAATCTAGGCTAATGTACTGGTAATTTGCTCTAAAAACTACAATAGTAACTAGTAGTACTAGTACATGCTTGTAATTAATTAAACAAACGTATGGGTGACACAGACACACACACTAACTACTAGTACTACTACTTCTCACATGCTGGTCAGACGCCGTCGTTGTCCTCCCCGGCTTTGTCGGCGACACCCCACCATTCTTGGATCTCCGCTGACCTCTCCGCAGCAGCACGAACATCCTCTTCTTTCTTGCGGCGGCGGGCCTCTCTTTTCTTGAGTGCTTTCTGACTTTTCCGCTCCCTCTGTGCGGCTTTGGCCGCCTCTTGCTCTACCGCCCATTCGGCCTTGGCAACTTCAAATTCCGCCCACATAGGTGTGAGGTCGCAAACGGCGATGAACTCGGCATGAAGGGATGCCACCGCTTCCCTACCATTCTGTGTTCGGTCGTGGGCGGCGAGGAACTCGGCGCAGCGGGATGCCATCATTTCCTTACTGGTTAGTGTGTGGCATGGTGGCATGAACGACGCTTGGTGATAGCTCTGGTGGTCGTCGAAGGCTAGCTGGAGACAAGAGCGGTTGCATGGACGCCTGGTTGTCAATACGTGTCGCATACACTTCAAAGGCTCGTCATCCATGAGTTCACATTTTACCACCACGCCAGCGTCTGACCGCCCTGGCCTACCGAAACCCCTTCCATCGCTAGCACGTGCTTCCCTCCTAAAATGATCACCGTCTCTCCAGAACGTCAATGCCGCATTCACCGGCCTTAACTGCAGGTGCAGTTGGTGTGTCACTGACATGCGGGCCAGATGCCTGTTGGGCTCACATGTCAGTGATACAACGCACCTACGGTTAAGTCACTGAAGCAGCATCTGCATTCATGCGACCTCTCACTGGCGCCGGCATTGCAACAGCATGATGGCCGAGAGAGCGCCACCCGCGCGGCATCCGGGTGCAAGCGACTGTTCCCCGTTAACGACACCACGGCTATCCTTCCGTCCGCCGCCCACATTAATGACATGCGGCTGCCGATGAACCTACTCCGGCACCAGCCGTCCATCCGTCTATCGCGGCTCATTGCCATTCGCCCGCTATATTAACTTGAGCCCCAGCTCCCGGCCATAGCCATAGACTCACACTCATTCTCCCCCGGTCCCTTCCTTCTGTCGGCACCACTCCAACCATGGCCTCCTGGCGCTCCAAAGCTCTCTTGGACGTACTGTCACAGGAGTAGACGAAGGACATCGACGGCCCCGCTATGGCCGTGCTACAAAGCTCTCTTGGACGTACTGTCGTAGGAGCAGACAAAGGAGATCGCCGGCTCCCCCCCTCCCCCCCGGCCGCCCTCTGCCGCCACGACCACGAAGCCGGCGCGCGTGTGCGGGCGCAGCCGGCAGCGAGGAAGAGTAGTACATTGTAGGTCGCCGCCGCTCTGTTCCCAGGAAGGCCACCGCTCCTCCACTCAGTCGACGCCAACCTTGGTAGGATAAACATCGGTGGCCGATTAGCCGGTTGACGGCGACATGGAGGCAGAAATCTTCAGAACCTTGTGCTCCGGAGGAGGAGGTTATCGAGGCGGATGAGGAGGAGGCAAAGGCAATAGCCGGCTTTCTCAGGTTCATGGCCGGACATGGTGGTCGGGCGCCGGTGATCGTTTAGATTAGGTTTACAGTAGGTTTTACTATGGTTTGTGCCAAATATGTAATGAATTTCGTCTAGTTTATAGGAAAAGTTTTCGAAATGTAACGAATTTCATCCAGTTAATTTGAAATTTGCTTTGTTTGCACAAATTTTCGTCCGGTTAGTTCATATAGTTGTCGAAAGGTATGCGGGCAGCATTGGATGGCATCCATCGGTGTCCTTGGATAGATGCCAGTGTAAATTTGAGGGCCAGCGCTGGAGATGCCCTAAGTATCATGCTATAATCACTAGCAGTGCTCCATTATTTTGCAGGGAACAGTTTTCCCTCGGTCAAAATCAGATCCGCCGTGTTTCGCACTCCTCCCACGTAAGAGCGTAGACTCTTGCTTACATAAAAATGGAGCAAGTGGACAGCACTATAGGATGTCATATCACTCAAACTAGCCCGCCTAACACGCGGGAAAGCACCGCCCTCATCATTTTGTTCTGGATTTCTATGATCGATCGCACGAAAATGTTATGCTTTGCAAGTTCAAAAGGAAAAGGCGGCACACTTACGACTCATACGCGTCGTACCCCCGACAGTCCAGCTCGCACACCGCTCACCAGAGGGGACACGCGTTGTCTCGCATTTTCACTAACATGTGGGAATAAACCGTCGGTAGCTGAAATCTAATCGCTCGGCGGGCGTCGGCTGAGAAGGACAGACGAGGAGGGAGAACAGATCGCACGCCCGCCGCGCATGGACTCCAAGAAATATATATGGTGATAATATGAGGTGGGACATGGGGGAGTCCGGAGTAAGTGAAGTAGAAAGGCACAAATGGTATGAACATGTGTGGCATATAGGGTGTGTTTGGTTGCATTCTCGTCTCAGCATAGTTGTTTCCTCTTCATACATGCTCAACTCAACACCCCTCTTCATGCATGCTCTCTTCATGCATGCTTCTAGTGTATTTGTGCTAAACTAGTGTGGACTCATGCACCCTCCATACACTCTACCAAACACCCAAAAGTGGGTCGAGAAGGGAACTCTTGGGCGGCATTTGTCTCTTACTACATAGAGTACCACTAAATGTTGTACGTGCAATGCACGGTGATGTTATGGAGTACGTGCCTAAGTACTCTACTACTACTATATTAGTTGGAGGCACATATTAGCTTTTATATTTGTTTACGTGTATGCCCCGAGACCTTCCAACTAGACGTGTCTTTCTCTCCAGGTTGCACTTTGTATCGTTCATACCACTAGTACTACTACGTGTGGTCTCTGACGCAGAAGTGGAATAAGTGGAGACACTCTACCATGCTGTTTTTTGCGCTGGGATCTACCACGTTGTTCATGTCCCACTCCTTTCGCTGACGTGTGGGACATCCAGCACGTGCCGTGTTTGGCACTCTTCGTCGTACAAGTTGAAACACTAGCATTCATCATAAATAAATAAAAAATATAAAGCAGCATTGATACTTTTTAAAAAAAATTATCCTGGTCTACCCCGGTCGTATCGCAAGCCCAACCTTTCCCACTGTAAGTTGGTCGGACGAAGGAACCATCATGACTTCATTGAATTTTGCTTCTTCAAGAAAACTTACTGTACCCGCAATACTGCTACCACACGTGAAGACTGGACAGCACTGTACCACGTCATATCACTGAAACCCGCTAGGCCAAACTAGCCCGCCTATAGGTCATCTATTTTGGAATGGAGGGAGTACGTATCTATACTGCTATGATTTTTTGTTGTACGTCTCTGTATTTTTTCTACGATTTTCCTAACCTATGAACCAAATGAGGCCTGAATGTATCAGTGTCGACTAAGCCTACAATTTTAGGAGCTTGGGCTATTGGCCGATCGAGGACAGATAAGTATAAGCGTACCACGAGCTCATCAGCCCCAACATTTCTCTTCGGTGAGTGTTTTGCAAGTACTATAGCTCGCACAGTAGCTAGCCTACTAACACAAAGAATCATCAAACAAGCCCTGCTGATATCATAAACAATTCAAACTTACATCTAAGCATGCCATATATTACATCAAAAGCTGGTGAGGATACATCTGTTTCCATAACTCAGAGAGGGTTCGCATGATTCACTATCACACAAAAGTAGCAAGTACCGCCCACACAAGACAATGCACTAGCCTTCCGTTTCAAAAAAATACAGTGCAGTAGCCCTAAGATGGTTTGATAACATGCATCGTTCTGGTAATTAAACACAGGGCAATGCAAACTACCCTGAAGGATTAGCGCGACCAACTATTTCTTGTCATCGATCTCTCGGGCAATGACCACAGCATGGACAGCGGCATGGGAATCGATCTCTGGGGCGATGTCCATAGGACTGACCGCGACATCGGATTCGATCTCTGAGGCGATGTCCATAGGATGGACAACGGCATCGGAATCGATATCCGGGGAGATGCCAACAGGATGGACCGCGACATCGAAAACGATCTCTGGGGCGTTCTCCACAGGACGGGCCGCGACATTGGAATCATCAAGGATGTCCACCGGCACCTTCACAACCCTAACATATTAGCAAGCACATTGCAAATAATCAAAAACCACAACTATGGTAATAAGCCATTATTTCTTACCTTGTGCATCTCACCGGGGGATCCCATCCCTCTTGGGGCCATCTCCTCGTCCTCGATGGGGGCCATCACCTTGCCAGGGGAATCCTGATTCTCAACGGCGACTATCTCCGCAAACTCGGCCTTGAGCCTCGCATATGTAGCCATCAGAGTTTCTGGGGTAGGCACGGTGGGGCCCTTGCTATTCTTCCAACTTTCTTTGAGGAGTTCGTCCGCTAACATCGTCAACTCTTTGGCCAGTGCTTGTTTCTTGGAGTTCTTCGTCTCCATGGGTTGGCCCGCCAACATGGTCAACTCGTTGGTTGGTGCTTGCTTCCTGGAGATTGCTGTCTCCAGTGGGTTGTCCGCCGGCAACTCTTTACCTAGTGCTCCAGGATCCATCAGTGAACTGACAAACAAAAAGCAATCGAAAGGAAACCACAATCGCAATGAAAATGGGAAAAGAATAGGCTATGAGAATCGGTTGGTGCTTCGCAAAAAGAAGATTCTTGGAATGAAAATATAGTAGCATCACTGATTCGCCCACCTTTCCTTCGCCGGTACAGAAGAAAAATGGTAGAAGTGAGTAGCCTCGAGTGAGGTTTTCTTCAAGAAAGGGGAGAAAGGGCTTCAACGAGCGTTCGAGTGAAATGATGGTTGCTTCGTCCAGTCCAACTTCGATGCCACTTCACCACTGCTGGTAAAGGTGTGGGTTTTGTGATATGACGGGTCATGACGGCCACACCGTGGTGACCGGTGAGGTTCGACTGTAGCACCTCGCTGTGATTTGGTGGATGGCACGCGGGCCCGGATGCTTTGATGTCCCGCATGTAGATAGAGCAGCTAGTCATATAGGAGTGCTCAATATTGTGCACCGCCAACAAGGCAGAGAGGAAAACGAGAGAACTACGTTATTAATGCATGAGTTTAATTAGGGTAGTTTTGTAAAGTATGAGATACATTCCTCCAATCGCAAAATGCCTTGGTTGATGAATTTGAGATTTGAGCCCTATAAGAGCATGGTTAATAGTATAGCCAGATGCTGGCAATAAGCCAGTGCCATGTCATCTACACCCCATCTTATAGCCAACATGTACAATAGTACTAGATCAAAAGAGTGTACTACTTTTTTATTATGTGGCCCACCTTTCATTCTCACAAAGTGCCTAGGAGCACGTGCTAGAGCTGGCTCTTCACGAAGAGCCCGCTTACATTCTCTCCTCTTCTCTTTCCTCCAACTAAGCAGAAATATACTAGTTTAATCCTTATAGCCCGTTGACTTAGCTCTATTGTACTTGCTCTAAACCAGAAGGGAGGGAGTAATTCAAGCGGTGTAGTCTAGTCACTTGTTGAAATCTCTAGAAAGGAAAATACTCCTTTCTTGTTTAGAGGGCTATACTAGCAAGTACTAGTACTACAATAGTGGGCTCAAATAGCAATTTTGTCTCATGCATGAGCCTGGCTATATGCCGATATGCGTGCTGCAAGGCACCGCAGCACGCGAGCATTCGCAACTGCCACATTCGGGTTGCGTTTGGCTCTTCGCCTCTTCGAGAAGACGGACAATGATGTTACTCCTACTTCTACAGTATCGAATCCACTGCTGCATGTCCGTCCACCTCGTGCGGGAGGGATAGCGTGTAGCGAAAGCTCCTACTAGTCATGCCAGCCACCACGCTCATGAGTGAGGGAGGGACGCGGCTTCATTAACTTACTGCTCCTGCCTTTGCGTCTATGATAGGTGGGCCCAACAGGTGGTTGGCCCACCTGTCATGCAGCCAAAGGCAGTTGCAGTTAAGGCACCGGAGCTCAGTCCGCGAGGGAGAGGGCATCATAGTAATCAAACTTCTTAGTCTTGTACGAGTTGACGCGACACAACAAGGCACTGCACTCGATATAAGTCTTTTTACACATTTCGAATGTACTATAACATACGGATGTATGTAGACATATTTTGCTTCATATGTAGTCACTTGTTGCAATCTCTAAAAAGACTTATATTTGGAAACGAAGGGATTACAACGCATGCATGCATGTCGTGACTTCCCTTTTGATACTTGCATGTGTTGATTTGATGCACCTTGCCAAATTTTGACTATAAATTTAACTAACCAAATTTTCATGCATGTCACAAAAAATTACGGGGCTGTTTGGATTGTGACTATGTTTGTCTTATGTTGCCACATTATTTTCCCACACTTTCCTAACTTGAGTTGCTCAAATGGTTAGAGACACTTTGGCTTGCCTAAGGGAATCTTGCCACACTTTTTGTGTCTATGACATGTGGGGTTTGCTGCTAATAAAAAAATTTATGTCTTAGGTGTGGCTAATAAAAAAGACTTATATTTAGGAATGGAGGGAGTAGAAAATATAAATAATAATGCATGTTGGGGCAACCCACATTTCCAATAATTTTAGCCGTGGGCTTGTTCACAATTTTTACGAGGGGTGGTTGTTCATTTAATGGAGGGACTTGTACCGGACTTGAACGATACAAAGTGCGACCTGGCACACCGTAACACCACTCGGAACAAGCGGGTAGCTCTCTCAAAAAACAATCAACAACTAAAAAAAGGCGACCTGGCACGTAGTACACAATTTTAAATGATTGTTTTGATGGAGTGAAAAAGGAAAACTACCCCACTATGTATATATAGGCCGGAGCCTCTGCGCTTGCTTGCTAGGGTTGCTCTATTCACACACTCTCATCCTCTCCAGATCTAAACAAAATAGGGGTGGTAACACTGTCTTTCTCCCTTCAAAAAACATTGTCTTTCTATCCTCACCTCTGGTTACAGATCCTGACGTACCCCCCTCCGTCGGTGAAGGGGAGGAGGGGCAGCGTTTAGGCCGTCATTGACAGCGAGGGAGGAGACCCACTGCTGGCCGCACCATTATCTCTGACCGAGCGCCGACGCGGGAGGTCCTCCGATCACTTCGTTGTTGCCCTAGTGTGGGCGGATCCGGCCTCCGCCGCCCACCTATCCACATCCCGACGACCTTCAGGTATATCTTCCTTCCAAACCACCTTAGCTCTACTTCCCCAGCTTGCTACATCGCTGCATGTGCATCATTTTCTACCTCTCAGCCCCTCTCGATCGGATGGTCCAACGTCACCTATTGTTTTCTATTGTTAGAGGTAAAGCTACTTCATGGAGTCGAATCTTGTACTTGGTTCAAACAAGAAATAAAGTGGGGGTGGGGGAATTTAGTATGTACATTGGACTTGGTACAAACAGGAAGGAAAGGGGATGAAAGTAGTACAGACTGGTCATCCAACTGGTCTCTTGGTCGAAAAGGGATATATCAGGGTAACGCTGTACACAGTGATATGACCAGGACTAGATTTTCTATCCACACATAGGAGTAGGTGGCTAGATTGAACAAAAATGGGACCAACCCAGATATGTTTCTTGGATGTTTGTTTCTCGGGGCAACAAACTCTGAATCACCACTTTATGCCCCTGTTTAGGTACATGGTGCTGGACTGCTGGTGCACCCATTGTCCCATACCCTTGTACCAAATATTTAGTTGTTCTTAATCTAATGCCCCTGGTAAAATGAAGCCATACCACTGTTATAAGCCATGACAAGTTTAGCCAATTTTTTTTGCTTGTAATTGTTTGAGACTTTGATTGTTTCCATTGTAGCTTTTTTTGCAAACAGGGATATCCATCTCACTAGGTTACTGTTGTGACCTTTTGGTGCACTGCACAAAACACTTCTTAAAAGAAGTGACTTTTGTGCTGTTTAACTGGAATGTCAGAATGGAATAGTTGATTCATTTCGGTGGAACTACACAAAGCGAGATATGTGTTCCAATCCTCATCATCCATATTGACGCCATAACCTTTCTTTAGGTAAGAATGATATTTAATGCATGTGTTCATCTCTATTTTGCGACTCCCATGAGAAAATAATGCTATTGTTTACTAGTACACTTGTACTCCCTCACTGACAAAACCAATTCATAAATAGAAGGCCAATCATGTACTTGGTTTCACCAACTGGTGAGGAGAAAGAGAAACAGAGGATGAAGAGGAAGAAGAAGGAGAATAAACAGTGCCAAGGTGATCCTCCTGAAGCCAGAGGCCTCAGTCGAGGCCATTCAAGGGCTTCGGCAATGTCTACCTTACATGTGAGATGATCCTGTGCAAACATGGACCATGTTGTGCCAATCATACATTTTAGTGGAACTATACAAGACAATACAATGAACTGTATCCCAGCCAGTGCTTTAACTCTGCTGGAAGTTCTTGGTAATCTTTCGATATAATCTCAGCACTCATAAACAAGAGTGATTTCAACCATACATTTGAAGTGCACAAAAATATACACTATTGAGTGATTCCAGTGAGTGCTTTATCATCTCTTATGGGACTACATGAATAAGCTTTTTTCCTCAGGTTTGTACCATCCTAAGGCCTTCATCCATATTAGTTTGCTGTCATCTCTATTTGTATTGTGCTACTGTCATGAGAAACTCCATTATCTTTGCACGTTAAAGTTTTGCAACCTATGATACATGGCAATGCTTTGAGTGTTGAGCTAATTGGCACTGATTAAATAAACAAATACCTCTCTTTAAGCAAGACTACTATGTTGCTTACTTTATCCATTAAGATAATGAGGGTGCTTCTATTTGTTAGTGTATGTTTCATCAACTAGTCCCACTATTACAGTAATCTCACTCTATCAATATATGTGCCAACAGGGATGCCCGATTTTGGTGGAACTACACAAAAACTTTGGGTGTTTCATTGCCTCGACAACTTCCTTCCTTTCCTGTCAGTCGCTAATCTGGGCTTGCATTCTTCCTTTCTTGTCAGTCGCTTGGCTTATCTTGGCTTCCAGTCAAAGGAAATAGTAATTGATATGCTACCTCACACAGGTCGGTACTGGTCTTTATCCTGATTATTGTGCTTTTCATAAGTATTGGTAATTTGGTATTGTGCTACTGTTTGCCAATTTCATAAAGGAGTAACTTGGAGCCTGAACCCGCAGGCAAATCATTACATTGGGTGATTTCAGTAGAACTGCACAAAAAGATCAGATGGACAGGTATTTATGTTGCTTCTATGTACTCCAAAGTTCACTCAGACAAGCATCAATGTTGACAAGAAGAAGTGTCTATATTCATCCGAGTATCAACCGGCATCAACCAGTTGTCAAACTCCAAGTATTAGGAGAGTGAACACAAAAAATATTGCTTGGCACATAGCCCAGAAAAACGCATTCCAGTCTTTGGTCCCAATTTGAGCCTTTTGGTTATCGGCACATATGGTAGAGAACTGTATGGCATGGAGTCTAAAGATTCCAGACAAGTTGGTTGACACAAATATTCATCTGGCACTTAATCAGTCTGCACACCAGGGATGCTCCATTTCAGTTGAACTGCACAAAAAATTTGGGTGGTTCATTTTCTCAACTGCCTCCTTTCTCGTCTGCAATGTAGAATTTTGGCGAGCTATAGGACCAAGATGAGCCAGTAAACTAGTTGGATCAAAGTAGTGGCCAAGTTGCTCAAACCTCCCTCAACATGAGGCCACTATTTGAGGATAAACCTACAAGCAAAGTTTTGTCTGTGCTGCCTCTTATGTACTCAAAAGTTTACTCGTACAAGCATTAATTTTAGCAAGAAGTACCTCTGACTGAACACCATTTACCAGTCTGCAATGTAGAATTTTGGCGAGCTACAGGAACAAGATGAGCTAGTAAACTAGTTGGATGAAAGTATTGGCCAAGTTTCTCAAACCTCCCTCGGCACGAGGCCACTATTTGAGGATAAACCTACAAGCAAAGTTCAGATTGTCTATGCTACCTCTTATGTACTCGAAAGTTTACTCGTACAAGCATTAATTTTAGCAAGAAGTACCTCCGACTGAACACCATTTAGCAGTCTATACCCTGGGTAATTAAAGTTCGTCCATGGATCATATTGGCTGTGATCTCAATCATTTGGATGCATAAACATACTGAACATGTGTATATCTGAATCTTTTTGTGAATTATCTATGAATATTGGTGTGTGATCTATCAATCATTTGGATCCAGAGACATGCTGAACTTGTGTATATATGAATCTTTTGAGTTGTTGATAGTGAATGTTGGCTATGAATATGAACATGTCCTGTGAACCTGAGTTTGATACGAATGTTTACCTTTCCTGTTGTACTTGTGTGTGAACTTGTTAGTATGCCTACTGTGGGGTATGTGACGTGTGGGTGTCAATGGCACACCTTCTTCCCGAGAAGAATTGCACCTGCTTTGTTAGGGTAGCAACGACGCATCATCTCTTTTTAATCTTTTTGCTCTGTCTTGCCCCCTCCCCCGCTCAACCCCTGCCATAATGTTTTCAGCCTCAAAACAAACATAGTACTGCATTGTTTTGGGGGCTTGATGAAAAATTGAGTGTTGGTTTCTGTAGGTTGGCCCGCCCAGCAAATGGGATGCTGGTCCACCACAGACTGGGAGGCTAAAAATACAAGTTGTATGGTGCAGAGGCAAGTAAAAAAACGCCATCGAGAGCCATCCACTGAAGAAAAATAATCGCTCCTGATGTGCTTCTTCAGTCGTGCCGCCGGCCCCCTCTTTAATCCAGTTTGCTCGGGGATCTGGTATCATTTTTTTCCAGAGGGTGAACAAGTATCAGCTAGGCCTAGGTTTTGTATTTTAACATGCCTAGCCCACGACATACGGTGATAGTGGTTTCAACTTATTTTTTGAGGTCCATACCGGCCTATGGGCTTTTTCTTAAAGATCGGCAGCCCAATGTATTTTTCTAATCACATTATATATATTTATATTATTACTATTATCATATATTTTATAGAGACTTATATATACATTATAAAAACATCCCACGTGTTAGTAACTTATAGAAGTAAATGTTTGACAGAAGTTGGCAAGGAAAATCCTAGTTGTTTTTGACTCACAGGCAAGGAAAATCATGGTGATTGTGTACAAAAGCTTGCGAAGATTTATGTACCAATGTAATAATAACACGCTCATTTTTATTTTGAGCAATAACTCGCTAATTTGTTAATTATGTATATAAAAAATGTGCCTCTCCGGTTTATTTTTTGATATTAATTGCTCCTTCTAACATAACATTATATATACCGAGCCCAGCTAATTCGTGTATTTGAAGGAATTGCAAATGGGCTGGGATTCCTTAGAAAATATAAATGGCCGCATTGACGCGAAATTATTTGTTCACCCAGCCTAGCAAATGGACTGTACATTCTAGAAAACATGGGTTAAATATATGCCACATTTTTGCAGGCTGACATGTGGGCCAATAGGTCGAAGCCTACGCATTGCGTTGTCAACTTGGTCAACAAATGATTATGACATCCACATCCATTGTATTTATATCCAACGGCCGGCATGCACCTTCAATCTTTCGTCTTCTTCCTCCAGCATCGCCGGGACCGCCTGGTCCGGCCTCCAGCGGCTAGCGGCTCTGCTTAGCACGCATCGCTGGGAAGCGCTACCCCACCACCGGCCAGGCTATCCCTCCAGCCCTCCGCACCTCCTGTTATTCTCCACCGACTGTAGCCCCACGCCGCACCAGAACCAGTTATAAGCCTTCTCGTCCTCTCAATATGTGACTCCACTTCTGTGTCTTCCCATCTCCGAGTCGTTCCTGTCCGGGGCCTCGCTGTCGTCCACCGCCTCACTGCACTCGGTGCTGCATGGTCAACAAACGAGAATCATCGGAAGAGGACTATACGTGGAGAGCCTCACGGCTGGGACCCACGAGGTCCATGGTCGCACGCATGGAAAGTTCCTCCTTATTAAGATGAAAAAATGTTTCCTCCACCTGACAGCTGGGACCCACCGGCTGTATCTTCGCACGGAAGGAAGTGCCTCCTTGTTATGCGAAAAAAATTATTCCTCCCGTTGACAGCTGGGACCCGTCAGATTTGGTGCCTGACTTGTGGGCCTACTAAGCGGACGTGTACGCAGGGCTTTGTCAACTTAATCAACAAATGATTCCAACAGCTGGACTGTTGGATGTTAATCCAACAGCCGTGCTCCTTCTTCAACCTCTGTTCTTGCTCCTATCTCCCGTGGGCGGCACCGCGGCTGTGCTGCCGCACACCCGAACCAGTCAAGTTTCCCATTCCTCTCCATCTGCGACTCCACTGCCCCGTCTTCCCCATCTCTGGGTCATTCCAGTCTGGGGCCTTGTCGTCGTCCACCGGCCTTGGTGCGCTCGGCACGGTGTGGTCAACATGGTGAACAACTGAGGGTCATTGGAAGGTGACTGTACGTGAGAGGATGACAGTGGGGATGCACCACGCCCATGGACGCATGCATGCAACGGAACGCGGCGTGGTCAACGTGGTCAAGGAACGACTTCCATCGGAAGTGTACTGTACATGGAGAGGCTAGCAGCTAGGTCCACGGCCGCAGCAAGGAAGTGCCTCCTTATTACGCGGAAAATAATGATTCCTCCACCTGACAGCAGGGACCCATCGGACGGGCCACCGTATTTTGCGAAAAAAACGTTTCCCCCTTGACTGCTGGGACCCACCGGACGGGCCACCGTATTTTATGAAAAAAAACGTTCCCCCTGTTGTCAACTCGGACCCACTGGAAGTGCCTCCTTATTACGCAGAAAAAAAATTAATACTCCCCCTGCTAGTTGGGACCCACCTTGGTGGGAGGCTGACTTGTGGGCCTACTAAGTTGATGGGGACGGAGGGCTTTGTCAACTTAGTCAATATGAACGATTCCAGCTCCAGTGACCGTATGATGTCCATCCAACAGCCGTAGTGCTTCTTCAACCTCTGGTCTTCTTGCTCTAGCCGCCCAAACCAGCGCCGGTTGTGCCGCGTGCTCCTGCCTCCCATGGTAGCTGTGATGCCGCAGAGGCCTCACCGCCCCCTACTACTCCCACCGCTGGCCAGGCCATCCCTCTACTCACCCACACCCCCTGTTATTCTGCGGTGACGGCAGCCTCACACCGCAGCCGAACCAGTGAACCCTCATACTCCTCTCCGCGTGGGCATCCACAACCGCATCTTCCCTGGCTCCACATTGTCCCCTTCCTAGGCCTCGCCGTTGTCCACCGCCTTGGTGCTCTAGGCGCGGCGTGGTCAATGTGGTCAACGACCGACTTCCATCAGAAGAGTACTGTACGTGGAGAGGCTAACAGATGGGTCCACGGCAGCCGCAAGGAAGTGCCTCCTTATTACGCGCAAAATAATTATTCCTGCACCTGACAGCGGGGACCCACCGAACGGGCCACCGTATTTCGCGAAAAAATGTTTCCCCCTAACTGCTGGGACCCACCAGCTACATCTTCGCACGCAAGGAAGTGCATTCGGGCAAAAAAATGATTCGCCCCCCTGACTGCTGGGACCCACAAGTTATATCTTCGCACGCAAGGAAGTGCCTGACAGTCGGGACCCACATGGTCGAAGCGTACATAGCATTGTCATTCTGGTCGCGAACGTGTACGTGCATACTGGTCGATGTAGAGCACGCACATGTCGTAGTAGAGGCGCGCATGTAGCATGTACACGTACGTACAGCGGCCAGTGTGCAAGAAAGAAAATACGGCCACGTACGTACATATGGGCGGGGTCTTGAACGCCAACTCGCGCATACGTACGGTCAGGGCTCGTGTACATGGCTGGGTCGGAACGGAGAAACTGCATCATCGTCGTGTTCATGGGGAGCCAACCGGCTGGGTCGGAATGGAATGCGTCGTCTTGTTCATCAAGAGGGCTTGGGCGGAACAGCCGATGGAAACGAGGCCTGGCGTACCGCAGAATGGAGGAAACGGCCTTGTGTTCGACCGGCCACATTTGAAATGGATCCTGTTCATCAGGACGGGTCTGGCGTACCACAAAACGGAGGAAACGGACCTCCTACGGTCGAAACAGGGGTCTTGTTCATCAAGGGGGTGTGGCGTACCGCAAAACGGAGGAAACGGGCCTCCTACGGTCGAAACGGGGGTCCTGTTCATCGGGAGGGGTGTGGCGTACCGCAAAACGGGACTCCACGGGATACTGTTCATCTGCACCGTCGACCCCCTCCAGCATCCACGGGCTACTGTTCATCCACCGTTGACCTCCTCCAGCCTCCACCTGCGACTGTTCATCCACGGGCTCCTGTTCATCCAGCCTCCATCGCGCGCTACTCCATCGGCTACTGTTCAACCAGCCCTCTCCACGGGCTCATGTTCAACCACCCCTCCATGGGCTACTGTTCATCCAGCCCTCCACCGTCTACTGTTCATCCAACCCTCCACAGGGTGGTCCTGTTCATCCAGCCATCCACAGGGTCCTGTTCATCCAGCCCCAACCGGTTCGATCGATCGGGGTCCTGTTCATCTAGAGGCAACACCACAGGATCCTGTTCATCCACCCCCACCGGGAACTGTTCATCCAAACCCCCCCCCCAGAAACGCTCACTGTTCATCTAGAGGCAGCATCGATCATCTTCAGTTACCAGCAGTAGCGAAGGAATTGCTCGATCGGGTTCAGTTAACAGCCATCGATCGATCGCTCGAGTTTAGTAACGCGTAGCATGCAGTGCAATCGCTCGGGTTCAGTAGGCGAACGCCTCACTCGGGTTCAGTTAGAGCCCAACGCCTCGCACCCACGCACGTGCATGTATGAGAGAAACGCGCATCGCTCGGCCCCGACCACCCACCGTAACTGGGAACACCTCGATATTTTCCTCGCCCTCGCTCCTACCACGGTTTTTTCCGTCATGGACGGCCCAAAGAATGTCATGCAGCTGCGTCTCCGGCCCGCCTAGGACGAAACCCATTTTCTGTCATGATTTTTTGTCATAGAAGTAGGAGCCCACCACATCTATGATGATATCGGGTTTTGTCACAATTATCGTCATACAAGTGACATAAGTATGACAGAAAAAATTTCGTTTGGCCCAAAATGTCACGGATGTGTCTTTTTTGTAGTGAATTGTGTTACCGCTGCTGCTGCCTTCGCTTGCTGTTGCCGCTGCTTCTTGTTGCTACTTACTAGTGCGCTCACCTGCTGCGCCACTGCCGTCAGTGACCGTGCTCCGCTCACCGTTGGCCGCCGCTCCCTGCGCTAGCCGTCGGTCATTGATCCCAGCCCCTTGCCTCCTAGTGCTTGCCGGCTCTAGACACGGTGCTTGTGTGCGTGTGTGAGTGCTACCTCTTGAGTACTGCGTTGGTTTTCCCCGAAGAGGAAGGGATGATGCAGCAAAGTAGCGTAAGTATTTCCCTCAGTTTTTGAGAACCAAGGTATCAATCCAGTAGGAGGCTACACGCGAGTCCCTAGCACCTGCACAAAACAAATAAATCCTTGCAACGAACGCGATAAGGGGTTGTTAATCCCTACACGGCCACTTACGAGAGTGAGATCTGATAGATATGATAAGATAATATTTTTGGTATTTTTATGATAAAGATGCAAAGTAAAATAAAAGCAAAGTAAAAAAGCAAAGGAAATAACTAAGTATTGGAAGATTAATATGATGAAGATAGACCCGGGGGCCATAGGTTTCACTAGAGGCTTCTCTCAAGAGCATAGGTATTCTACGGTGGGTGAACAAATTACTGTTGAGTAATTGACAGAATTGAGCATAGTTATGAGAATATCTAGGTATGATCATGTATATAGGAATCACGTCCGAGACAAGTATACCGACTCCTGCCTGCATCTACTATTACTCCACTCATCGACCGCTATCCAGCATGCATCTAGAGTATTAGGTTCATGAAAACAGAGTAACGCCTTAAGCAAGATGACATGATGTAGAGGGATAAACTCATGCAATATGATGAAAACCCCATCTTGTTATCCTCGATGGCAACAATACAATATGTGCCTTGCTGCCCCTACTGTCACTGGGAAAGGACGCCGCAAGATTGAACCCAAAGCTAAGCACTTCTCCCGTTGCAAGAAAGACCAATCTAGTAGGCCAAACCAAACTGATAATTCGAAGAGACTTGCAAAGATAACCAATCATACATAAAAGAATTCAGAGAAGATTCAAATATTGTTCATAGATAGACTTGATCATAAACCCACAATTCATCGATCTCAACAAACACACCGCAAAAAGAAGATTACATCGAATAGATCTCCACAAGAGAGGGGGAGAACATTGTATTGAGATCCAAAAAGAGAGAAGAAGCCGTCTAGCTAATAACTATGGACCCGTAGGTCTGAGGTAAACTACTCACACTTCATCGAAGGGGCTATGGTGATGATGTAGAAGCCCTCCGTGATCGATGCCCTCTCCGGTGGAGCTCCGGAACATGCCCCAAGGTAGGATCTCATGGATACAGAAAGTTGCGGTGGTGGAATTAGGGTTTTGTCTCTGTATCTAATCGTTTGGGGGTACGTAGGTATATATAGGAGGAAGGAGTATGTCGATGGAGCAATAGGGGGCCCACGAGGGTGGAGGGCGCGCCTGGGGTGGTAGGCGCGCCCCCTACCTCGTGGCCTCCTCCTTTGTTTCTTGACGTAGGGTCCAAGTCTCATGGGTCTTGTTCGTTGAGAAAATCACGTTCCCGAAGGTTTCATTCCGTTTGATATTCCTTTCCTTTGAAACCCTAAAATAGGCAAAAAAAACATCAATTCTGGGCTGGGCCTCCGGTTAGTAGGTTAGTCCCAAAAATAATATCAAAATGGATAGTAAAGCCCAATAATGTCCAAAACAGTAGATAATATAGCATGGAGCAATCAAAAATTATAGATACGTTGGAGACGTATCAAGCATCCCCAAGCTTAATTCCTGCTCGTCCTCGAGTAGGTAAATGATAAAAACGGAATTTTTCATGCAGAGTGCTACTTGGCATAATTTTAATGTAATTCTTCTTAATTGTGGTATGAATATTCAGATCCGAAAGATTCAAGATAAAAGTTTAATATTGACATAAAAATAATAATACTTCAAGCATACTAACAAAGCAATCATGTCTTCTCAAAATAACATGGCCAAAGAAAGTTATCCCTACAAAATCATATAGTCTGGCTATGCTCTATCTTTATCACACAAAGTATTTAAATCATGCACAACCCCGATGACAAGCCAAGCAATTGTTTCATACTTTTGACATTCTCAAACTTTTTCAATCGTCACGCAATACATGAGCGTGAGCCATGGATATAGCATTATAAGTGGAATAGAATGGTGGTTGTGGGGAAGACAAAAAGGAAGAAGATAGTCTCACATTAACTAGGCGTATCAATGGGCTATGGAGATGCCCATCAATAGATATCAATGTGAATGAGTAGGGATTGCCATGCAACGGATGCACTAGAGCTATAAATATATGAAAGCTCAACAAAAGAAACTAAGTGGCTGTGCATCCAACTTGCTTGCTCATGAAGACCTAGGGCATTTTGAGGAAGCCCATCATTGGAATATACAAGCCAAGTTCTATAATGAAAAATTTCCACTGGTATATGAAAGTGATAACATAGGAGACTCTCTATCATGAATATCATGGTGCTACTTTGAAGCACAAGTGTGGTAAAAGGATAGTAACATTGTCCCTTCTCTCTTTTTCTCTCATTTTTTTTATTTGGGCCTTTTCTCTCCTTTTTTTTGTGGCCTCTTTTCTTTCTTCTTCTTTTTATTTTTCGTTCAGAGTCTCATCCCGACTTGTGGGGGAATCATAGTCTCCATCATCCTTTCCTCACTGGGACAATGCTCTAATAATGATGATCATCACACTTTTATTTTATTACAACTCAACAATTACAACTCGATACTTAGAACAAAATATGACTCTATATGAATGCCTCCGGCGGTGTACCGGGATATGCTATGAATCAAGAGTGACATGTATGAAAGAATTACGAATGGTGGCTTTGCAACAAATACGATGTCAACTACATGATCATGCTAAGCAATATGACAATGATGGAGTGTGTCATAATAAACGGAACGGTTGAAAGTTGCATGGCTATGGAAATGCCATAATAGGTAGGCATGGTGGCTGTTTTGAGGAAGGTATATGGTGGGTGTATGATACCGGCGAAAGGTGTGCGGTATTAGAGAGGCTAGCAATGGTGGAAGGAAGGAAAGTGCATATAATCCATGGACTCAACATTAGTCATAAAGAACTCATATACTTATTGCAAAAATCTACAAGTTATCAAAGCAAAGTATTACGCGCATGCTCCTAGGGGGATAGATTGGTAGGAAAAGACCATCGCTCGTCCCTAACCGCCACTCATAAGGAAGACAATCAAAAAATAAATCATGCTCCGACTTCATCACATAACGGTTCACCATACGTGCATGCTACGGGAATCACAAACTTTCACACAAGTATTTCTCAAATTCACAACTAGTCAACTAGCATAACTTTAATATCACCATCTTCATATCTCAAAACAATTACCAAGCATCAAACTTCTCATAGCATTCAACACACTCATAAGAAAGTTTTTACTATTCTTGAATACCAATCATATTAGGATTATTGAAGCAAATTACCATGCTATTTAAGACTCTCAAAATAATATAAGTGAAGCATGAGAGATCAATAGTTTCTAAACAAATCCACCACCGTGCTCTAAAAGATATAAGTGAAGTACTAGAGCAAAACTATATAACTCAAATGATATAAGCAAAGCACATAGAGTATTCTAAAAAATTCCAAATCATGTATGGCTCTCTCAAAAGGTGTTTACAGAAAGGATGATTGTGGTAAACTAAAAAATAAAGACTCAAATCATACAAGACGCTCCAAGAAAAACACATATCATGTGGTGAATAAAAATATAGCTCCAAGTAAAGTTCCCAATAGAAGTAGACGAAAAGAGGGGATGCCTTCCGGGGCATCCCCATGCCTTGGCTTTTAGGTGTAATTAGATTATCTTGGGGGTGCCATGGGAATCCCCAAGCTTAGGCTCATGCCACTCCTTGTTCCATAATCCATCAAATCTTTACCCAAAACTTGAAAACTTCATAACACAAAACTTAAAGTAGAAAATCTCGTGAGCTCCGTTAGCGAAAGAAAACAAAAGACCACTTCAAGGTAATATAATGAACTCATTCTTTATTTATATTGGTGTTAAAACTACTGTATTCCAACTTCTATATGGTTTATAAACTATTTTACTAGCCATAGATTCATCAAAATAAGCAAACAACACACGAAAAACAGAATCTGTCAAAAAACAGAACAGTCTGTAGTAATCTGTAGCTAGCGCAAGATGTGGAACCCCAAAAATTCTAAAATAAATTTATGGACGTGAGTAATTTATCTATTAATAATATGCAAAAAGAATTAACTAAATATCACTTTCCAAATAAAAATGGCATCAGTTCTCGTGAGTGCTAAAGTTTCTGTTTTTTACAGCAAGATATCAGGACTTTCCCCAAGTCTTCCCAACGGTTCTACTTGGCACAAACACTAATTAAACACAAAAAAACACAACCTAAACAAAGTATAAATAAATTATTTATTTATAAATAGGAGCACAAATCAATGAATAAAAATAAAATTGGTTTCCTCCCAACAAGCGCTATCGTTTAACGCCCCTAGCTAGGCATAAAAAGCAAGGATAGATCTAGGTATTGCCATCTTTGGTAGGCAATCCATAAGTGGATATCATAATAGATTCATAAGGTAATTTAATTTTCTTTCTAATAAATGTTTCCATGCCTTTCCTTAACGGAAATTGGAATCTAATATTTCCTTCCTTCATATCAATAATTGCACCAATCATTCTAAGGAAAGGTCTACCAAGAATAATAGGACATGAAGGATTGCAATCTATGTCAAGAACAATAAAATCTATGTGCACATAATTCCTATTTGCAACAATAATAACATCATTAATTCTTCCCATAGGTTTCTTAATAGTGGAATCCAGAAGGTGCAAGTTTAGAAAGCAATCATCAAAATCACGAAAACCTAACAAATCACACAAAGTCTTTGGAATCGTGGAAACACTAGCACCCAAATCACACAAAGCATAGCATTCATGATCTTTAATTTTAATTTTAATAGTAGGTTCCCAATCATCATAAAGTTTTCTAGGGATAGAAACTTCTAATTCAAGTTTTTCTTCATAAGATTGCATCAAGGCATCAACGATATGTTTAGTGAACGCTTTATTTTGACTATAAGCGTGAGGAGAATTTAGCACAGATTGCAACAAGGAAATACAATCAATCAAAGAGCAATTTTCATAATTAAATTCCTTGAAATCCAAAATAGTGGGTTTAGCAACATCTAGGGTTTTAATTTCTTCAATCCCACTTTTATCAATTTTAGCTTCAAGATCTAAAAACTCCAAATTCTTGGAACGCCTTCTAGGTAAAGGTGGATCATATTCAGTCCCATCATTATTAAGATTCATATTGCAAAACAAAGATTTAATAGGGGACACATCAATTACTTTTAGATCTTCATCTTTATTTTCATAGGAA
This sequence comes from Triticum dicoccoides, assembly GCF_002162155.2. Classification (NCBI taxonomy): domain Eukaryota; kingdom Viridiplantae; phylum Streptophyta; class Magnoliopsida; order Poales; family Poaceae; genus Triticum; species Triticum dicoccoides. The sequence continues at coordinate 218,527,425 of NC_041390.1, read as the reverse complement.
CTAGAAGAACACGCTCTTATAAAGGCATCTATCTTAGCACGCATCCTATCGGTTCTTTCTTTGCACTCATCAATGGAAATTCTCATGGCTTTGAGAGACTCATTGATATCATGCTTAGGTGGAATAGATCTAAGTTTCAAAGAATCAACATCAAGAGAAATTCTATCAACGTTCCTAGCCAATTCATCAATCTCAAGCAATTTTTCTTCAATCAAAGCATTGAAATTCTTTTGCGAAGTAATAAATTATTTAATATTAGATTCAAAATCAGCGGGCATCTTATTATAATTTCCATAAGAATTGTTGTAGGAATTACCATAATTATTAGAGGGGTTACTAGGATAAGGCCTAGGATTGAAATTTCATCTATACGCGTTGTTACCAAAATTGTTCCTACCAACAAAATTCACATCCATAGATTCATTATTATTCTCAATCAAAGTAGACAAGGGCATATCATTAGGATCAAAAGAAACACTTTTACTAGTGAATAATTTCATAAGTTCATCCATCTTTCCACTCAAAACATTAATTTCTTCTATCGCATGCACCTTTTTATTAGTAGATCTTTCAGTATGCCATTGAGAATAATTAACCATAATATTATCTAGGAGTTTAGTAGCTTCTCCTAAAGTGATTTCCATAAAAATGCCTCCCGTGGCCGAATCTAAAAGATTTCTAGAAGCAAAATTCAATCTGGCATAAAATTTTTGTATAATCATCCACAAATTCAAACCATGAGTAGGGCAATTGCGTATCATTAATTTCACCCTCTCCCAAGCTTGTGCAACGAGTTCATGATCAAGTTGCTTAAAATTCATAATATCGTTTCTAAGGGAGATGATCTTAGCGGGAGGAAAATACTTAGAGATAAAAGCATCTTTGCGCTTATTCCATGAATCAATACTACTTTTAGGCAAAGACGAAAACCAAGCTTTAGCACGATCTCTATGCGAAAAAGGAAATGTCTTCAATTTAACAATATCGTTATCCACATCTTTCTTCTTTTGCATATCACACAAATCAACAAAGCTATTTAGATGGGTAGCGGCATCTTCACTAGGAAGGCCGGAAAATGGATCTTTCATGACAAGATTCAGCAAAGCAGTATTAATTTCACAAGATTCAGCATCGGTAAGAGGAGCAATTGGAGTGCTAATAAAATCATTGTTGTTGGTATTGGTAAAGTCACACAATTTAGTGTTATCTTGAGCCATCGTGACAAGCAAGCAACCCAACACACAAGCAAACAAAAAGCAAGTGGGCAAAAAGAGGCAAATAGAGAAAGAGAGGGGGGATAGAGAGAGAGAGGGCGAATAAAATGGCAAGGGTGAAGTGGGGGAGAGTAAAACGAGAGGCAAATGGAAAATAATGTAATGCGGGAGATAGGGATTGTGATGGGTACTTGGTATATTGACTTTTGCGTAGACTCCCCGGCAACGGCACCAGAAATCCTTCTTGCTACCTCTTGAGCACTGCATTGGTTTTCCCCGAAGAGGAAGGGATGATGCAGCAAAGTAGCGTAAGTATTTCCCTCAGTTTTTGAGAACCAAGGTATCAATCCAGTAGGAGGTGATACGTCTACAACGTATCTATAATTTTTGATTGCTCCATGCTATATTATCTAACGTTTTGGATTATATTGGGCTTTGTTTTCCAACTTTATACTATTTTTGGGACTAACCTATTAACCGGAGGCCCAGCCTAGAATTGCTGTTTTTTGCCCATTTCAGTGTTTCGGAGAAACAGAATATCAAACGGAGTCCAAACGGAATAAAATCATCGGGAACGTGATTTTCTCACCGAACGTGATTCAGGATACTTGGACCCTTCCTCCTATATATACCTATGTACCCCCAAACGATTAGAACAGGAGCCAAAAACCTAATTCCGCCGCTGCAACTTTCTGTATCCACGAGATCCCATCTTGGGGCCTGTTCCGGAGCTCCGCCGGAAGAGGGCCGTCATCATGGAGGGCTTCTACATCACCATAGCCCTCCGATGAAGTGTGAGTAGTTTACCTCAGACCTTCGGGTCCATAGTTAGTAGCTAGATGGCTTCTTCTCTCTCTTTGAATCTCAATACAAAGTTCTCCCCCTCTCTCGTGGAGATCTATTCGATGTAATCTTCTTTTTGCGGTGTGTTTGTTGAGATCGATGAATTGTGGGTTTATGATCAAGTCTATCTATGAATAATATTTGAATCTTCTCTGAATTCTTTTATCTATGATTGGTTATCTTTGCAAGTCTCTTCAAATTATCTGTTTGGTTTGGCCAACTGGATTGGTAGTTCTTGCCATGGGAGAAGTGCTTAGCTTTGGGTTCGATCGTGCGGCGTCCTTTCCCAGTGACAGAAGGGGCAGCAAGGCACGTGTTGCATCATTGCCATCGAGGATAACAAGATGGGGTTTATTTCATATTGCATGAATTTATCTCTCTACATCATGTCATCTTGCTTAAGGCATTACTCTGTTTTTAACTTAATACTCTAGATGCATGCTGGATAGTGGTCGATGAGTGGAGTAATAGTAGTAGATGCAGAATCGTTTCGGTCTACTTGTCACGGACGTGATGCCTATATACATGATCATGCCTAGATATTCTCATAACTATGCTCAATTCTGTCAATTGCTCAACGGTAATTTGTTCACCCACCGTAGAATACTTATGCTCTTGAGAGAAGCCACTAGTGAAACCTATGGCCCCCGGGTCTATTCTCATCATATCAATCTCCATCACATTAATCTTGCTTTGCTTTTTTACTTTGCCTCTACTTTTACTTTGCATCTTTATATCAAAAATATTAAAAATATTATATCTATCAGATCTCACTCTCGTAAGTGACACGTGCAGGGATTGACAACCCCTAATCGCATTGGTTGCGAGTAGCTATCGTTTTGTGCAGGTACGAGGGACTTGGGCGTGGCCTCCTACTGGATTGATACCTTGGTTCTCAAAAACTGGGGGAAATACTTATGCTACTCTGCTGCATCATCCCTTCCTCTTCGGGGAAAACCAACGCAAGCTCAAGACGTAGCAAAAAGGATTTATGGCGCCGTTGCCAGGGAGTCTATGCAAAAAGTCAACATACCAAGTACCCATCGCAATACCTATCTCTTGCATTACATTATTTGCCATTTGCCTCTCGTTTTCCTCTCCCCCCACTTCACCCTTGCCGTTTTATTCGCCCTCTCTCTCTCTATCTTCCCTCTCTATTTGCCTCTTTTCTCCCGTTTCTTGTTTGCTCGTATGGTTGGAATAGTTGTTTATTTATTACTAAACGGAGAACCTAAGATCTATGGATCCTCATCCACTTGCTAATATTTTTAAAAGGTCAAATTATGATAAACCAATTGCTAGTGAGTTTTGTGCACTAGATTATCTTTATGAAGTTTTGCTTGAAATTCGTGAATCTGAAAAGTGTGATGAATTACCTCATGAAGCGATTCACGATAAATCTTTGAATAGAAAGCATGATTGCAATGATTCTATTATAAATTCTATTAATGTCAATTGTTCTAATAATATGCAAAACCCTAATCTTGGGGATGCTAGTTTTGCTATGTCCTCTACTTGTTGCAATGATCATGATTGGGGTGATTCTTCTTTTGATCTTGAAAATTTATTTAAACCCCATGATGAATATGAGATTGATTATAATGTTTGCAATAATATTGAAAGTGGGTTTGGAAGAATGTCAACTTTAGATCCCACATATTTGGAGAATGTTCAATATTATGAAGTTTTTGATAAAAGTGGGTTTGAAGAGGTCATGACTTTAGTTAATGTTAATCCCACTATTTTGGAAGAGTGTCAACTTTGCATGCATGTGGATCGTGTTGAAAATATTTTATGTGATAGCTATTTTGTTGAGTTTGCTTATGATCCCACATGTAATTATTATGAGATAGGAAAATATGGTGGTAGAAGTTTTCATGTTACTAAATTACCTCTCGTTATGTTGAGATTGCTATTGTTTCTTTCCACTTCCTTGCATATGCTTGTTTTTTCTTACCTTGATAATTTGTTTTCCTATAAGATGCCTATGCATAGGAAGTATGTTAGACTTAGATGTGTTTGTTACATGTTTTATGATGCTCTCTTTGTGCTTCAATTCTTGTCTTTCATGTGAGCATCATTGAAATTATCAATGCCTAGCTAAAAAGGCTTTAAAGAAAAGCGCTTGTTGGGAGTCAACCCAATATTTATCCTTGCTGTTATTTAATAAATAATTTATCTAGCATCTGTTTTGGTTGTGTTTTTTGTGTTTAATTAGTGTTTGTGCCAAGTAGAACCGTTGGGAAGACTTGGGGAAAGTCTTGTTGAACTTGCTGTAAAAACAGAAACTTTAGCGCTCACGAGAACTGCTGTCATTTTTATTTTAAGAGTGATATTTAGTTAATTATTTTTGAAGATGTTTAATATATAAATTCCTCACGTCCAGCAATTTATTTTATAATTTTTGGGGTTCCAGATCTTCCGCTAGCTACATATTACTACAGACTGTTCTGTTTTTGACAGATTCTGTTTTTCGTGTGTTGTTTGCTTATTTTGATGAATCTATGGCTAGTAAAATAGTTTATAATCCATAGAGAAGTTGGAAGACATTAGGTTTAACACCAATATAAATAAAGAATGAGTTCATTACAGTACCTTGAAGTGGTCTTTTGTTTTCTTTCGCTAACGGAGCTCACGAGTTTTCTATTTTGAGTTTTGTGTTGTGAAGTTTTCAAGTTTTGGGTAAGGATTTGATGGATTATGGAACTAGGAGTGGCAAGAGCCTAAGCTTGGGGATGCCCATGGCACCCACAAGATAATCCAAGGACACCAAAAAGTCAAAGCTTGGGGATGCCCCGGAAGGCATCCCCTCTTTCGTCTACTTCTATCGGTAACTTTACTTGGAGCTATATTTTTATTCACCAACATGATATGTGTTTTGCTTGGAGCGTCTTGTATTATTTGTGTCTTTGTGTATTAGTATGCCACAATCATCCTTGCTGTACACACCTTTTGAGATAGCCATCCATGAATTAAAATTTGATAGAATACTCTATGTGCTTCACTTATATCTTTTGAGCTAAGTAGTTTTGCTCTATGTGCTTCACTTATATTTTTTGAGCTAAGTAGTTTTGCTCTATGTGATTCACTTATATCTTTTGAGAGTTATAATTTTTCTCTATGTGCTTCACTTAGATCTTTTAGAGCACGGTGGTGGATTTGTTTTAAAGAAACTATTGATCTCTCATGCTTCACTTAAATTATTTTGAGAGTCTTAATAGCATGGTGATTTGCTTAATAATAATATGCTTGGTATTCAAGATTTGTGAAACTTTCTTTTGAGTGTATTGAATACTAAGAAAAGATTGAAGCATGATAATTGTTTTGAGATATGGAGGTGATAATATTAAAGTCATGCTAGTTGAGTAGTTGTGAATTTAAAGAATACTTGTGTTAAAGTTTGTGATTCCCGTAGCATGCACGTATGGTGAACTGTTATGTGATGAAGTCGGAGCATGATTTATTTATTGATTCTCTTCCTTATGAGTGGTGGTCGGGGACGAGCGATGGTCTTTTCCTACCAATCTATCCCCCTAGGAGCATGCGCGTAGTACTTTGCTTTGATAACTTCTAGATTTTTGCAATAAGTATATGAGTTCTTTATGACTAATGTTGAGTCCATGGATCATACGCACTCTCACCCCTCCACCTTTGCTAGCCTCTCTAATACCGCGCACCTTTCGCCGTATCATACACCCACCATATACCTTCCTCAAAACAGCCACCATACCTACCTATTATGGCATTTCCATAGCCATTCTGAGATATATTGCCATGCACTACCGTTCCGTTTATTATGACACACTCCATCATTGTCATATTGCATATCCCGGTACACCGCCGGAGGCATTCATATAGAGTCATATCTTGTTCTAAGTATCGAGTTGTAATTGTTGAGTTGTAAGAAAAATAAAAGTGTGATGATCATCACTATTAGGGCATTGTCCCAGTGAGGAAAGGATGATGGAGACTATGATTCCCCCACAAGTCGGGATGAGACTCTGGACGAAAAAAAAAGAGGCCAAAGAAGCCCAAATAAAAAAAGGCCATAAAAACGAGAAAAGGCCCAAATAAAAAAATAAAAAATGAGAGAAAAATAGAGAAGGGACAATGTTACTATCCTTTTACCACACTTGTTCTTCAAAGTAGCACCATGATCTTCATAATAGAGAGTCTCTCATGTTATCACTTTCATATACTAGTGGGAATCTTTCATTATAGAACTTGGCTTGTAAATTCCAATTATGGGCTTCCTCAAATTGCCCTAGGTCTTCATGAGCAAGCAAGTTTGATGCACACCCACTTAGTTTCTTTTTGAGCTTTCATATACTTATAGCTCTAGTGCATCCGTTGCATGGCAATCCCTACTCACTCACATTGATATCTATTGATGGGAATCTCCATAGCCTGTTGATACGCCTAGTTGATGTGAGACTATCTTCTCCCTTTTTGTCTTCTCCACAACCACCATTCTATTCCACCTATAGTGCTATATCCATGGCTCACCCTCATGTATTGCGTGAAGATTGAAAAAGTTTTGAAAAAGTTAGAGTATGAAACAATTGCTTGGCTTGTCATCAGGGTTGTGCATGATTTAAATACTTTGTGTGGTGAGGATAGAGCATAGCCAGACTATATGATTTTGTAGGGATAACTTTCTTTGGCCATGTTATTTTGAGAAGACATAATTGCTTTGTTAGTATGCTTGAAGTATTATTATTTTTATGTCAATATAAACTTTTGTCTTGAATCTTTCTAATCTGAATATTCATACCACAATTAAGAAGATTTTCATTGAAATTATGCCAAGTAGCACTCCGCATCAAAAATTCTCTTTTTATCATTTACCTACTCGAGGACGAGCAGGAATTAAGCTTGGGGATGCCTAATACGTCTCCAACGTATCTATAATTTTTGATTGCTCCATGCTATATTATCTACTGTTTTGGACTATATTGGGCTTTATTTTCCACTTTTACATTATTTTTTGGACTAACCTATTAACCGGAGGCCTAGCCCAGAATTGCTGTTTTTTGCCTATTTCAGTGTTTTGGAGAAACAGAATATCAAACGGAGTCCAAACGGAATAAAATCTTCGGGAACGTGATTTTCTCACCGAACATAATCCAGGAGACTTGGACCCTACTCCAAGGTGTCAAAGAGGAGGTCACGAGGGTGGGCCCCCCCCCCTCCCCTAGGGCGCGCCCCTGCCTCGTGGGCCCCTCGGTGCTCCACCGACGTACTCCTTCCTCCTATATATACCTACGTACCCCTAAACGATCAGAACAGGAGCCAAAAACCTCATTCCACCACCACAACTTTCTGTATCCACGAGATCCCATCTTGGGTCCTGTTCCGGAGCTTCGCCGGAAGAGGGCCATCATCACGGAGGGCTTCTACATCACCATAGCCCTCCGATGAAGTGTGAGTAGTTTACCTCAGACCTTCGGGTCCATAGTTAGTAGCTAGATGGCTTCTTCTCTCTCTTTGAATCTCAATACAAAGTTCTCCCCCTCTCTCGTGGAGATCTATTCGATGTAATCTTCTTTTTGCGGTGTGTTTGTTGAGATCGATGAATTGTGGGTTTATGATCAAGTCTATCTATGAATAATATTTGAATCTTCTCTGAATTCTTTTATCTATCATTGGTTATCTTTGCAAGTCTCTTCGAATTATACGTTTGGTTTGGCCAACTAGATTGGTAGTTCTTGCCATGGGAGAAGTTCTTAGCTTTGGGTTTGATCTTGTGGTGTCCTTTCCCAGTGACAGAAGGGGCAGCAAGGCACGTGTTGCATCATTGCCATCGAGGATAACAAGATGGGGTTTATTTCATATTGCATGAATTTATCTCTCTACATCATGTCATCTTGCTTAAGGCGTTACTTTGTTTTTAACTTAATACTCTAGATGCATGCTGGATAGCGGTCGATGACTGGAGTAATAGTAGTAGATGCAGAATCGTTTCGATCTACTTGTTACGGACATGATGCCTATATACATGATCATGCCTAGATATTCTCATAACTATGCTCAATTCGATTGCTCAACAGTAATTTGTTCACCCACCGTAGAATACTTATGCTCTTGAGGGAAGCCACTAGTGAAACCTATGGCCCTCGGGTCTATTCTCATCATATCAATCTCCATCACTTTAATCTTGCTTTGCTTTTTTACTTTACCTTTACTTTGCATCTTTATATCAAAAATACCAAAAATATTATATCTATCAGATCTCACTCTCGTAAGTGACCGTGAAGGGACTGACAACCCCTAATCGCGTTGGTTGCGAGTAGCTATCGTTTTGTGCAGGTACGAGGGACTTGAGCGTGGCCTCCTATTGGATTGATACCTTGGTTCTCAAGAACTGAGGGAAATACTTACGCTACTCTGCTGCATCATCCCTTCCTCTTCGGGAAAACCAACGCAAGCTCAAGACATAGCAGGAGGCTACGCGCGAGTCCCTCGCACCTGCACAAAACAAATAAATCCCCGCAACCAATGTGATAAGGGGTTGTCAATCCCTACACGGCCACTTACGACAGTGAGATCTGATAAATATGATAAGATAATACTTTTGGTATTTTTATGATAAAGATGCAAAGTAAAATAAAAGCAAAGTAAAAAAAGCAAAGGAAATAACTAAGTATTGGAAGATTAATATGATGAAGATAGACCCGGGGGCCATAGGTTTCACTAGTGGCTTCTCTCAAGAGCATAGGTATTCTACGGTGGGTGAACAAATTACTGTTGAGAAATTCATAGAATTGAGCATAGTTATGAGAATATCTAGGTATGATCATGTATATAGGCATCATGTCCGAGACAAGTAGACCAACTCCTGCATGCATCTACTACTATTACTCCACTCATCGACCGCTATCCAGCATGCATCTAGAGTATTAAGTTCATGTAAACAGAGTAACGCCTTAAGTAAGATGACATGATGTAGAGCGGTAAACTCATGCAATATGATGAAAACCCCATCTTGTTATCCTCGATGGCAACAATACAATACAATACAATACATGCCTTGCTTCCCCTACTGTCACAGGGAAAGGACACCGCAAGATTGAACCCAAAGCTAAGCACTTATCCCATTGCAAGAAAGATCAATCTAGTAGGCCAAACCAAACTGATAATTCGAAGAGACTTGCAAAGATAACCAATCATACATAAAAGAATTCAGAGAAGATTCAAATATTGTTCATAGATAAACTTGATCATAAACCCACAATTCATCGGTCTCAACAAACACACCGCAAAAAGAAGATTACATGAATAGATCTCCACGAGAGAGGGGGAGAACATTGTATTGAGATCCAAAAAGTGAGAAGAAGCCATCTAGCTAATAACTATGCACCCATAGGTCTAAGGTAAACTACTCACACTTAATCGGAGGGGCTATGGTAATGATGTAGTAGCCCTCCGTGATCGATGCCCCCTCCGGCGGAGCTCTGAAACAGGCCCCAAGATGGGATCTCGTGGATATAGAAAGTTGCGGCGGTGGAATTAGGGTTTTGGCTCCGTATCTGATCGTTTGGGGGTACGTATGTATATATAGGAGGAAGGAGTACGTTGGTGGAGCAACAGGGGGCCACGAGGGTGGAGGGCGCGCCTCGGGGGTAGGCGCGCCCCCTACTTCGTGGCCTCCTCCTTTGTTTCTTGACGTAGAGTCCAAGTCTCCTGGGTCTTGTTCGTTGAGAAAATCACGTTCCCGAAGGTTTCATTCTGTTTGGACTCCGTTTGATATTCCTTTTCTTCGAAACCCTAAAATAGGCAAAAAAAATAGCAATTCTGGGCTGGGCCTCCGGTTAGTAGGTTAGTCCCAAAAATAATATAAAAGTGGATAATAATGCCCAATAATGTCCAAAATAGTAGATAATATAGCATGGAGCAATCAAAAATTATAGATACGTTGGAGACGTATCAGTGAGCACAGCGCTGGCTGTGTCTCGCACGAACGGCCGGCCCTTGTTTACTACTAATAGTAGATTTAGTTAAGTAGTATTAATTTAATGCTAATTAAGCATGTTAGCAAATGACAAATGGGTCCCACCTAATTAGATTAGATAAATCCTTTAGAAATTATTAAGACCTAAAATGTGGGACCCCCGTATTGTTAACTTTGACTGGTTAATGTTGACCAGGTCAACTATGTACACTACCCCCATTTGTCTTACACACTGGGTAGGAATTGATGTGTACACTTATCATTTGTTCAATTTAATTCGAAATTAAATAAATAAAATATTTTCAGAATTTATTTTAAACTTTATAAAAATCATAGAAGATAAACTGTAGCTCGGATGAAAAAGTTTTCTACATGAAAGTTGATCAAAAAATGAGATGAACCCGAATACGCTATCCAAATACATATCAGATGCCTCCAACACTACAAACGTGGAACCGTCCCCTCTCTTTCGTTTGTCCAAAAAAATCCAAACACTGGGAAAACCTCTTTCGACGTTTTCCCTCTCCGTCAGCAACGTGTAGTACTGCGTTAGAACATCCCTAGCTTTGCATATCGTCATGTCATGCTTAGTGATGCATCTGCTTGCTTATATTTACTGTTTCTTCCCCCTCTTCTCTCCGGTAGACCTTGAAACCGATGCTGCCCCTGTGGCCGACTACGTCTATGATGACCCTTCTTCATCTACAGTAGAGCTTCCAGGCAAGCAAACCCCCGTTGGTCATTTTGATATCGCCCATTCCCTTCTCTCTTATGCTTGCATTAGAACTGCTGCTACTTTCTGTATGATCCTACTCTGATGCATAGCCTGTTTTTCTTACCTACTTTCATACCTTACCTGCTTATTCTAAACTGCTTAGTATAAGTTGGTTAGAGATCCATCGGTGACCCCACCTTGTCCCAGTTGCCCCGCTTTATGTTCGATGACTTGATCAACGCGATCAACGTCCAGGACCCGACACCGCACATCACCACCCTTTAGTTGTATGACTCTGCAGAGTTACTATCGAGTGCCGACGGTGATACCTCATTAGCACTTTTGATGTTAACCCTGTAGTGTAGCTATTCGGTCATGGTCATCGAGGGTGATTCCTCCTTGACCACTCCCGATAATGACTGTCGTGCAACCCCTCAACTGTGGACCAATGACGGTGATTCCTCCAAGTCCACCTTGATGGTTACATCGAGTGGGAATCCATCGAGGGTGATTCCTCAGTTTCCCCCTTGTTGTTTTAGACACACGGTTACTTTGACTTTCCACAGAGCCATGATGACATTGGGCGGCCCCAAGGGGTACCTGGAAGTGATGTGAAGTCTGGTTGATCTGGAGGATACCCGCAAGTTTTCGATGCGGCACGGTCGGGCATTCTTAGCCCTTGCCGCAAGTTCGTGAGATGGGGCGATGGGGTCACATGATCGTGTCTCTGCTCGTTACCGCACACTACCAAGACACTCGTTACCGCACACTACCAAGACACTACCAAGTTTGGCCGACCCACGCATTGGCCGCCAGGACAGGGAGCTCGGCTCCACACCCCCTATTCGATGCTCCATTATTGCGCCTCTGGGCGCCCTCGCCTGCCTCTAGCTGCGCTCGCCGAGAGCCCCTGCATGCCAGCCCGCGCCCTCGCAAGCTCCTCTCCACGCACACGCCAGTGCCCCATCATGTCCGCCGCTCCCTGGCCGCACCAAGGCGCGCACCCACAGCCTCCTGCGCGCCCTGCCTCACCTCTGGCCGCGGCCTGGCCACGCTCACGGCCCTGCCTGCTGCTTGAGCCGTTTCTGCTCGCTGCTCTGCTACGTGTTGCCCCTACCGCTGTACTATTGTTGTGCTACCGATGTTGCTACCTTCGCTTGCTGTTGCCGCTGCTTCTTGCTGCTACTTACTGCTGCTGCTCCCACCTGTTGCGCCGCTGCCACCAGTGACCGCGTGCCGCTCACCGTCGGCCACCACTCCCTATGCTAGCCGCCGGTCGTTGCTCCCAGCCCCCTGCCTCCTGGCGCCGGCTGGCTCTGGCTGCCGTGCTTGTGTGCATGTGTGAGCATAGCGCTGGCCGTGTCTCTCGCACAAACGGCCGGCCCTTGTTTACTACTAGTAGTAAATTTAGTTAAGTAGTATTACTTTAATGTTAATTAAGCATGTTAGAAAATGACAAATGGGTCCCACCTAATTAGATTAGATAAATCCTTTTGAAATTATTAAGACACTAACATGTGGGACCCCCGTATTGTTAACTTTGACCGGTCAATGTTGACCGGGTCAACTCTGTACACTGCCCCCACTTGTCTTACACACTGGGTAGGAATTCCTCTGTACACATATCATTTGTTCAATTTAATTCGAAATTAAATAATTAAAATAATTTCAGAATTTATTTTAAACTTTTGAAAAATCATAGAAGGTAAACGGTAGCTCGGATGAAAAAGTTTTCTACATGAAAGCTGATCAAAAAAATGAGATGAAACCGAATACACTATCCATATACATGTCAGATGCCTCCAGCACTGCAAACATGGAACTGTACCCTCTCTTTCGTTTATCCGGAAAAAGCCAAACATTGGGAAAACCTCTCCACATGATTTCCCTCTTCGTCTGCAACGTGTAATACTATGTTAGAACACCCCTAGCTTCGCATATTGTCATGTCATGCTTAGTGATGCATCTGCTTGCAAATATTTACTATTTATTCCCCCTCTTCTCTCTCGTAGACCCCGAGACCAATGGTGCCCCTGTGACTGACTACGTCTCCGACGACCCTTCTTCCTCTACAGCAGAGCTTCCAGGCAAGCAAACCCCCATTGATCATTCCGATATCGCCCATTCCCTTCTCTCTTATGCTTGCATTAGAACTGCTGCTGCTTTCTGTATGATCATACTCTGATGCATAGCCTGTTTTGTTACCTGCTTTCATACCTTACCTGCTTATTCTAAACTGCTTAGTATAGGTTGGTTAGAGATCCATCAGTGACCCCCACCTTGTCCCAGTTGCCCCGCTTTATGTTTGATGACTCGATCAACGCAATCGATGTCCAAGCCCCGACACCGCACATCGCCCCCTTTAGTTGTATGACTCTACAGAGTTACTATCGAGTGTCGAGGGTGATACCTCATCAGCACTTCTGATGTTAACGCTGTAGTGTAGCTATTCGGTCATGGTCATCGAGGGTGATTCCTCCATGACCACTCCTGATAATGACTCTGTCGTGCAACCTCTCAAGTGTGGACCAACGAGGGTGATTCCTCCAAGTCCACCTTGATGGTGACATCGAGTGGGAATCCGTCGAGGGTGATTCCTAAGGTTTCCCCCTTATAGTTTCTGACACACGGTTACTTTGACTTACCACAGAGCCATGATGACATCGGGTCGGCCCTGAGGGGTACCCATGAGTGACGTGTAGTCGGGTTGATCTGGAGGATACCCATATGTTTTCCATGCGGCGCGGCCGGGCATTCTTAGCCCTTGCCGCAAGTTCGTGAGATGGGGCGATGGGGTCACATGATCGTGTCTCTGCTCGTTACCGCACACTACCAAGACACTCACGGTTTGGATATTTGATCCGAGTAGGCCTCTGGCCTTTTCACACTAACCACCATGCGGGAACAAGTATGGGCACTCTGCGTCGTATGTATCAGCCGAAAGCTCATTGGACGTCAGCGATGGAGCAGAGCGCGCCGGGTTGGACTGGAATGCCTTCTCTTGTAGAAGGGAGGCTAGGTCTGGTCACCGGCCGCCCACGCAACATGCAGGAGTGCAAAGGGCAATGGGCCCAAGACCCCTGCATGCTTAGGATGTAGACCGGCGTGCTAGCCTCTCTGTTGAGCCTAGGTAGGATTGCAGTGTGTTGATCAGCCTAGGCCGGTCATGACCTGATGATGTGTTCGGCCAGATTTGATCAAGCGTGTTTGGTAAGTTGGTGCACCCCTGCAGGGAAGTATTCTATCTATTTGAATAGCCATCTCCACGGTAACGGAAGCTCGAAGTTGTATCCCTATCGATACAACTAGAACTTGATGCTGAGGCATGTAATGGAAATGATGGCTCCGGGATTGTTTTCTCGCAGGGAGTCGAGGAAGTGATCTCTGGGAGAGGTTACAACATACTTACTAATATTATAATATGCCACTCTTATCTCTTCTGATGCTGCAAGATGCTTGGAGCTTCTTGAAGATGCTAGTCTTTGATAGGCTAGGCTTTCCACTTCCCTTCTGGCATTCTGCAGTTTAGTCCACAGATACAACCCATTCCTTTGATACAGATGCATACTTAGTTTAGATCTGATGTAAGTCTTGCAAGTACTTTCAATGAGTACTCGTGGTTGCTTTTCTACCTCTTTTTTCCCCATACCCAATTGTTGCGACTAGATGACAGATCCGAGGAGCCAAACGACACCACTGATGACTACTACTAGACCGAGGGTGCCTACTACTACATGACGGCCGCTAACGACCTGGAGTAGTTAGGAGGCTCCCAGGCAGGAGACCTTGCCTTTTCGATCGTTGTTGCTTTTGTGTTAGCCTTCTTAAGGCAGACTTGTTTAACTTATGTCTGTACTCAGATATTGTTGCTTCCGTGACTCTGTGTATTCGAGCTTATGAATTCGAGCCCTCGAGGCCCCTGGCTTGTAATATTAAGCTTGTATTATTTTAATTTGCATCTAGAGTTGTGTTGCGATATCTTCCCATGAGTCCTTGATCTTGATCGTACACATTTGCATGTATGATTAGTGTACACTTGAATCGAGGGCGTCACAAGTTGGTATCAGAGCCGACTGCCTGTAGGTACCCCCCTTTGCAACTCCTTGGCCGAAGTTGAGTCTAGTCTTTGAAAAACTTTTACTAACATTGTTGTGTGGCTTACGGGCCCACATCACAAATGGGTGGTATTAGGATCTTTTACTCCTCGACCTTTACTGCGGGACTCTGATCTCTCTTCTATTCGGGTTAAAAGATTTTACTAACTCTAACTCTAGGTTCTCGTAACTATTTCTCCCAAAGAGCCACTCGATACAGATGATCACCTGATTCACCAGAAGATTCTGAAAATACTCTTCAATGTTTCTGAGCCCCTTGTGCCCACCTCCTTTGCAATTCCCTACCACCGATAAATCCCTATGGATAGCTACATACACTTGCCATCCATACCTTCATTTCCAATTGCTCTTGTTCTTACAAGATACCCTGTAATACTTTCAGATATTCCAAGAATCCATTATGCCTGCTGCGTTGCAGCTCCCTTTCCGCATGAGTACATGCACGAATAATTCCTCACAATTATCGAGGATTCGTTCATCCCCAGTTGTTCATGTGTTTCACAAAAGTCTTCAAAATACCATTCGATCTTCCAAAAATCCTCAATGGCCTATTGCTCTTGAAATTCCTGCTTTCTTGCATTATGGTTAATCCCATAAGTCTAGTAATCTTATTGGCATCCTTTGTCACTACCATTTTGAGTCGGTTGATTCAATATGTTGTGGATGCTTGCAATCCTCAGTTGAATCCTAGAATTCATCGTTCCGTCTCGAACGTCATTTTGAACAGGAGCGGGTTCTCGACCAATCAAGTTGTCGTCGATTGTACCCCTAAGTCTATTCAAATTATCCATCCTTAGTCAGAGCGTTTGCTTCTGATCCCTTGATTTGGAAATCATAAATCCTTTGCAATTGAGCTTTGAATTAGTGAGTCTATAACATGATCTCCTTGCATTCTTTCTTCTTCTGGTGGAGTACTAATGCTCACATCGGATCCCTTGTGGACCACCAGATCCTTTGTTGGATTTTAGCCGACAACGTCCTTCATATTCAATAACCTTGTGAACCTTTCCTCAGATACATAATGTCTTTTGTAATTTGTATCCTCTGTTTTGACAACCATGCTCTACTTCCGAGCTCAAGCTATTTACCCCTGAAGTTTGTGGTATATGTTCCTAAGATGACTCACTGGGTTGAACCTATGCCTTTCGTAATCTGTGTGAACTCGAAAGTTAGGTGGGTTATACTCGACTGGCTTTTTGTCAGATAAAGTTTCAACGCTACAACTTCATGGAAAATGAGAGGTGAATGGAAGATTATGCATTAAAGAAGTGGGAGTCGACCTTGAACTTTGTGTTTATGCCCATGGACACGATGTAGATCTTATCATGGAAGCTTCACTTAAAATTAAGTATTCCCTTGGTATAAGTTCATCTTATATCTAGGATTTGATCTTTTGCAATCATGGTTCAGGCCATATTGTTCTTCTTTGATCTCATTTCTTGGACAAGTTAAAGTACTTGTCTTCTACAGATCATTTCACCTGTCAAGCATCTATTCTACTCTACCTTCGAGTATTACCCTCTGGTATCTCGAGAATATCAAACAGTTGTGATGCTTCCTATAAGTCTTCTTCTAGTATTGCTTCTCACTGATTTCAGATTTTCCCCAGCTTCTCAGTCGTTAGTCACTCAAGAACAGCCATAAGTGAATCAATTACGCACTGCGATTCAATAACTCTGAGTAATTTTCCTTGCTTATGGGTTTAATAATCCTTCAAGTCATTCATAGTCTGATCGGCAATATCATTATCATGCTAAATTTAAACTGTGCTACCTGGTCCTTCTTCCCGGTGCACATCTCTGACAATGAGCTAAGCTTATTTCGATCTTCCTCATCATACCATTTCACCTTGAACATCAAGCTTGCTTTCGAGTTTGTGTCATATCCGTGGTTTTGATAAACTTTCGCTTCAAAATTCCTTTGACTTGAAGTCATCGCCGATCGATTACATCTTCATCATCAACATTCTGAGATTTTCCAGGACATCAATCTAATTCATGATGAGAAATACCATCCT
This sequence comes from Triticum dicoccoides, assembly GCF_002162155.2. Classification (NCBI taxonomy): domain Eukaryota; kingdom Viridiplantae; phylum Streptophyta; class Magnoliopsida; order Poales; family Poaceae; genus Triticum; species Triticum dicoccoides. Next base: position 218,510,570 of record NC_041390.1, on the reverse strand, counting down.
TGCCCCTCGATTTGTGTTATCATCAACAACATTCTTGTCTTCTGCCCCAACACAAACTTGTTCATATAAATTTTGGAAATACATCATTTTTGACATGTCGGTGGATTGCTGTTGAAACCATTGGCCACATCCTCATCTTTTCCTTGTTGAATTTGTATGACTTATTTTATAAGTTGTTTCTGATGGATCCTTTGTGTATCCAAAGTCTGAACTTTGCCTGATGACCATGTCAATGCTATCCCAAAGTATGATTGTGGTACTCCGAACATCTTTAAGAAAATTGGAGGCGCAATGCTAAATGTTTCTTGATCACTTATCCAAACACTATTGTATGGGTAATGTCATGATTTTTCCTCCCCCATTTACCTAAATGGTAATCTACTTACTATCCTCTCATGGATATCATCCTCTGGTTGTTCTTGGGAAATATATACTCTTGATACTCGACTATAAACACATTTCCTTTCTATTGGTCTGATTAATATACTAATCACATTTTCCTTTCCATTGCTTGTTTAACCTTTCTTGTGATCTATATTATATAAGCAGTAATATTTCCTTGCTTAGGTAAACACCTTGGTTGAACAACTCTATCAGTAAGACCCTGTTACTATTGTTGATAACATTACGGTACCACTGATGGACGAGAACCTTGCCTATTGGTCCGCCTCATTCCAACGAGCAGGAAAATGGTTCTCTTCGTCCCTCGCCCTTGGTACCGATGTTGTTGTCGACATAACTGACAGATTATTCTCTCACATGCCTTACTATCATGACCATGCAAGATGTCACCCCCCTTCTACCTTTAACCCACATGGTGGGACCATAACCCATAGTTCCACAGGATCGAAACCTGACTCTCCTATACAACCTTGATTCTGAAGTATACTTTCCACTTGGATTCGTATGTATTTTACGAGCCACCTTCCCTCACTTATTGTATTCCGGTGTCAGACGCGATATTTATTTTGTTGCTCTGAACCCCTCTCACCTCTATTTTAGGCATTGAACATTTGCCTGCTGCTTGAAAATTCTCATGCCTACTTTAATTCTCTCGATGTATTTCCTGAGTTCCAACTCGAGAGATACTCATATGTTCATTCATGGGATAACCCCAAATGATTACCCTTATAACATTCTATCGTTGCCGAACTCCCCCTTACCTATTTGTAAGTATGATGGAGACCCCGAAGTAAGGGTGATGACTTCATCATGATGACCTGGAGAGGAGAAATGAAGACGTCAACAAAGAGGATCAACTACTCCAGGAAGAGCAACCAAGACCGAGAAGATCCGCTAGAATTTTCGTAACCAATTCTTTCCCCCTAACTCTACCACTTAAATCTCGGGACGAGATTTCTTTCAGTGGAGGAGATTTGTAACACCCCGAGAATCGTGCTATAGTAATCTCCCCCTAATGGTGGCCATGTCATCATGATTACTATGCAAATTGCCACTTGTCCAAAATCAAAGTCAAATTCAAATTTAAATTTCAAGTGAAATTATTAATTCTTCGCTCGGTAAAACTAAAATGTTCAAATAATTCTATAAATTCCCCTGATCATCTTCATGTTGAAACCAACTTCGTTTGACTCACAAATAAATTCCTAGGAAAATAATAACTGGTCCAATAGCAAATAGAATAGCCTTTTCAAAATAAACAAATATTTTCAACAATTTCTTTTGACCTCAAACTTTGTGGGCCTCTCCAAATTTATGACTAATAATTATGTGCTAAATTTCTTTGTCAGAAAAATTCAATTGCTATTTGTTTTAAATATAAAACAGTGAGGAAATTATAAAATAGAAAAATTAAAATCAGTAAAAGCGCCTAACTAACTAATGTGCATCTGGGCCCTAGAGGCCACAGAGCACCAGCGGCCCACCTCACCTCCTCTCCCTCCTCACGCTACAGGATACAGGGGGAGCACGTGGTGGCCATCCCGCGACTATGGTTGCCCCCAGCCACACACCGGCCATCCGACGATGCCTCGTGAAGATAAGGACCCCAAGCAACCCCCTTGGCAAACCCTAGCCCCCTCATTCGCCCCCTCGTCTTGCCCCCGTCGGCTTAACAGTCGCCCGAGAAGCCCATGGCTGCACCACCGTGAAAGCTCACAGTCACCATCACCCCCTCGCCTACTGGGCACGTCCATCTGCTCCATCGTCGACCACTGCCTCGACCACAACCGCTAGATCAAGACGGGAGCCCCTACATTGACCAGATCGAGGTCATCTTCAACCTCCGGCATGCTGCTCGCCATCTTTGATTCGGTCTCACCGGAGCCTCCCCGAGCCCGCTTTGCTCACCTACAGGCTCGATGTGAGCACCTCTCCGCGTTCCCCTTTTCTTTCCCCTCAAATTCGTCATCGTTTGGCCACCCCACACGTTGGCCGCCAGGACAGGGAGCTCAGCTCCACGCCCCCTATTCGCTACTCCATTATTGCGCCTCTGGGCGCCCTCGCCTGCCGTTGGCTGCGCTCGCCGAGAGCCCCTACATGCCAGCCCGCGCCCTTGCAAGCTCCTGTCCGCGCACACGCCAGTGCCCCATCGCGTCCGCCGCTCCCTGGCCGCGCCAAGGCGCGCACCCACAGCCTCCTGCGCGCCCTGCCTCACCTCCGGCCGCGGCCTGGCCACGCTCGCGGCCCAGCCTGCTGCTTGAGCCATTTCTGCTCGCTGCTCTGCTGCATGTTGCCGCTACCACCGTACTGTTGTTGGGCTACCGATGTTGCTGCCTTCGCTTGCTGTTGCCGCTGCTTCTTGCTGCTACTTACTACTGCTGCTCCCACCTGTTGCGCCGCTGCCACCAGTGACCGCGTGGCACTCACTGTCGGCCACCACTCCCTACGCTAGCCGCCGGTCGTTGCTCCCAGCCCCCTACCTCCTAGCGCCGGCTGGCTCTGGCTGCAGTGCTTGTGTGCGTGTGTGAGCATAGCGCTGGCTGTGTCTCTCGCACAAACGGCCGGCCCTTGTTTACTACTAGTAGTAAATTTAGTTAAGTAGTATTACTTTAATGCTAATTAAGCATGTTAGAAAATGACAAATGGGTCCCACCTAATTAGATTAGATAAATCCTTTTGAGATTATTAAGACACTAACATGTGGGACCCCCATATTGTTAACTTTGACCGGTCAATGTTGACTGGGTCAACTCTGTACACTGCCCCCACTTGTCTTACACACTGGGTAGGAATTCTTGTGTACACTTATCATTTGTTCAATTTAATTCGAAATTAAATAATTAAAATAATTTCAGAATTTATTTTAAACTTTTGAAAAATCATAGAAGGTAAACTGTAGCTCGGATGAAAAGGTTTTCTACATGAAAGCTGATCAAAAAAATGAGATGAACCCGAATACGCTATCCATATACATGTCAGATGCCTCCAGCACTGCAAACATGGAACTGTCCCCTCTCTTTCGTCTATCCGGAAAAAGCCAAACATTGGGAAAACCTCTCCACATGATTTCCCTCTTCGTCTGCAACGTGTAATACTACGTTAGAACACCCCTAGCTTCGCATATCGTCATGTCATGCTTAGTGATGCATCTGCTTGCTTATATTTACTATTTATTCCCCCTCTTCTCTCCCGTAGACCCTGAGACCGATGGTGCCCCTATGACCGACTACGTCTCCGACGACCCTTCTTCCTCTACAGCAGAGCTTCCAGGCAAGCAAACCCCCATTGATCATTCTGATATCGCCCATTCCCTTCTCTCTTATGCTTGCATTAGAACTGCTGCTGCTTTCTGTATGATCATACTCTGATGCATAGCATGTTTTTGTTACCTGCTTTCATACCTTACCTGCTTATTCTAAAATGCTTAGTATAGGTTGGTTAGAGATCCATCAGTGACCCCCACCTTGTCCCAGTTGCCCCGCTTTATGTTTGATGACTCGATCAACGCAATCGATGTCCAGGCCCTGACACCGCACATCGCCCCCCTTTAGTTGTATGACTCTACAGAGTTACTATCGAGTGCCGAGGGTGATACCTCATCAGCACTTCTGATGTTAACCATGTAGTGTAGCTATTCGGCCATGGTCATCGAGGGTGATTCCTCCTTGACCACTCCTGATAATGACTCTGTCGTGCAACCTCTCAAGTGTGGACCAACGAGGGTGATTCCTCCAAGTCCACCTTGATGGTTACATTTAGTGGGAATCCATCGAGGGTGATTCCTAAGGTTTCCCCCTTACTGTTTCTGACACACGGTTACTTTGACTTACCACAGAGCCATGATGACATCGAGTCGGCCCTGAGATGAGTGATGTGTAGTCGGGTTGATCTGGAGGATACCCGCAAGTTTTCCATGCGGCGCGGCCGGGCATTCTTAGCCCTTGCCGGAAGTTCGTGAGACGGGGCGATGGGGTCACATGATCGTATCTCTGCTCGTTACCGCACACTACCAAGACACTAACGGTTTGGATATTTGATCCGAGTAGGCCTCTGGCCTTTTCGCACTAACCACCATGCGGGAACAAGTATGGGCACTCCGCGTCATATGTATCAGCCGAAAGCTCATTGGACGTCAGCGATGGAGCAGAGCGCACCGGGTTGGACTGGAATGCCTTCTCTTGTATAAGGGAGGCTAGGTCTGGTCACCGGCCGCCCACGCAATGTGCAGGAGTGCAAAGGGCAATGGGCCCAAGACCCCTGCATGCTTAGGATGTAGACCGGCGTGTTGGCCTCTCTGTTGAGCCTAGGTAGGATTGCGGTGTGTTGATCAGCCTAGGCCGGTCATGACCTGATGTTGTGTCCGACCGGAGTTGATCGAGCGTGTTGGGTAAGTTGGTGCACCCCTGGAGGGAAGTATTCTATCTATTCGAATAGCCGTCTCCACAGTAACGGAAGCTCGAAGTTGTATCCCGATTGATACAACTAGAACTTGATGCTGAGCCATGTAATGCAAATGATGGCTCCGGGATTGTTTTCTCGCAGGGAGTCGAGGAAGTGATCTCTGGGCGAGGTTACAACATACTTACTAATATTATAATATGCCACTCTTATCTCTTCTGATGCTGCAAGATGCTTGGAGCTGCTTGAAGATGCTAGTATTCGATAGGCTAGGCTTTCCCCTTCTCTTCTGGCATTCTGTAGTTTAGTCCACAGATACATCCCATTCCTTTGATACAGATGCATACTTAGTTTAGATCTGATGTAAGTCTTGCGAGTACTTTGGATGAGTACTCACGGTTGCTTTGCTATATCCTTTTCCCCCATACCCGATTGTTTCAACAAGATGACGGATCCCAGGAGCCAGATGACACCACTGATGACTACTACTACCCCGAGGGTGCCTACTACTACGTGACGGCCACTGATGACCTGGAGTAGTTAGGACGCTCCTAGGCATGAGGCCTTGCTTTTTCAATCGTTGTTACTTTTGTGTTAGCCTTCTTAAGGAAGACTTGTTTAACTTATGTTTGTACTCAGGTATTGTTGCTTCTGCTGACTCTTGTGTATTCGATCCCTCGAGGCCTCTGGCTTGTAATATAAAGCTTGTATAATTTTAATTTGTGTCTAGAGTTGTGTTGTGATATCTTCCCATGAGTCCTTGATCTTAATCGTATACATTTGCATGTATGATTAGTGTAAGATTGAATCAAGGGCGTCACATTTTGACTCCATCAAATTTTTGCAACTTTCGCACCTTTGCCTAGGGCATTCACCACATCATCTGCATTACCACCACCGACTTCCGCAACCTAACCCATTTTGATCCATATAGCATTAGTGGTTGCTTGAGTAGTGATTTGAGTCTCCTAAGGTGTTTCAGCTACTTAGGGACGGCTGCTTCTTCATCAACCACCACCACTTCCGCATAGGCTTGCCAACCATACACTTCCGCCACCCCAACTTAACCCAATTTTGTTTGAGTTGTGAGTTGTGTCTCCTAAGGTGTTTCAGCTACTTAGGGACGGTGACCCTCAAATCCGACTCACATAACCCAATAACCCTCCACTTCCACATTGCCTACTCGCATAACCCATCATTGCATTTCCACAATCCCATTGAGCTTCCACAACACTACCACCGCATCCCGCTACCACCATTTGACATTTGACATTTGAGATTTTGAGTTCGCGGTTTTTCTGTTTCCTAAGGTGTTTCGGCTAATTAGGAATGGTTCGACATCGAGAACACTGCCACTCATCATCGCCACAAGGCCATCATCGTACATCACAGACGATAACCTCGATGACATCATTGTACATTCCCCTTGCAATTGCATTGATAACCCCTAGCCCATTTTGCGTCACTTGCCTATCGAGACTAGCCATTGAGTATTGTCGGCAATGTTACTTGTGCACATTAGTGATCTACACCATCCATTGCATACATACCATAGCATATTGGTATCATCTTGGTATCATATCATCCCTTGTGTCACAAGATTGTTCCCGTATATACACAATCACTATCTTGGTTTGTGCATTTCGCATTGTGGCCATGTCAAAAAAATAAGCTTTTAAGCAAAAAAGAGAGAGCAAAGAAGCGTGTAAGCAATATCCATAGCATCCTACCACATTGCACATAAGATTGTCATATCCGATCATCTTGGATCATCTTGAGAGAAACACCGGGAACCATACATACATATCATACTTGGGATAGAAGTCGTTGCATTTTTGTCTCCTATAGGTTGTGCACAAGTGTCGTATCCGCCAATTGAGCAATCATGCTAGCATCTCTCTAGAGTTATGCAACAAGAGCATTTTCCGTGGATTCCACATTTTGAGCTCATTCCTTGGTTGGATGACCCCATTTATCTATCCGTGTGTGTGTGTTTCCGTGTGCCACATATTACTATTGGTGTACTTGTTTCACTTGCGAATTTGTGAATCTTTTTCAGCATTATTGACTCTTGCTAACATTTTGCATCAAATTTTTGTGCCACTATCCTTACCAAGCTACTCCATAAGCATTATTTATGTAGGTGTGTGAAATTGACAAGATCAGTACCAATTGTGCTATTTCCTTGTTACAGCATTGAGTGATCATTGATCCATTCTCAACATGGGTCAAGGTACATTTGGTATAGTTCTCTCCTTTCTTCCACTCATATTTGCTCGAGTCTTGTGATGGATAGGAAAGGCATTTCATCTCCGGTCTTCCATGACAACGACGGCGCGAACAACTACATCACCAAAGCGTCCATCTTCGATCTACAACAACAAATGCAAGGCGCACATTCTACTTTGCGGGAGCGCATTGAGAACCTCTCCATCGACATTCGTCACTCCAAAGCAAGGAAAAGGGACTACATCGACAACAAGCTTTCCACACAAAAGGAGGAGCAGGATGCAAGGATGGAGGAGATTCAGACTCTGTTGGCCAAACGTTCTTCCCCTTCATCATCCTCAAGGCCATGGCGAGCAAGTCAATCATCTTTGGAGCGCCCAAGAGATGCAAGCGCAATTCTTCCACGTCCACATCAACATGGCGACCATCATCACATTTGTGATTCACATCGTCATGAAGGGCAAGTCACCTCCAAGCATCATGTGCACGATGATGACGAACGCAATCGAGCTTAAGCACGACAATGACACCATCATCATGAAGATGCTCGCCAAGCACAAATGCACAAGTCCCAACAAGCCCTACTTCACGCAAAGGCCAAACTTCATGAGCACAAGAGAAGACCGCGAGACGAGCACCACCAAGCCGGAGCTATAGCTACCACCACCACTTTGGCATCTTTGCCAAGTGTTATCAAGGCATCTTCGCCTTCGGATGTACGACATCTTCTCCTACTTCCCACGATTTTCCTACATCGACATCCTCAACAACAAGGCGACCACCTACAAGCGAGGGCGACACTTCCATCTTCGGAAGCCCCTCAAGGAAGATGGTCGAACATGGGAAATTCCCTTCAGTCACGGAGATGAGCTATGAGGTGCCACATCATATGGGCCTCCAACAACAATACGGTGACAAGAAGGTCGAGCAAGGGCCATCCCCTTCGACCACGGAGACAAGCACGAAACTCTTCAACAACATGAAGACGGCGCCCATATTGGACTCACACTCCGAATCAAGCTACACGAGCGCACATGAGACCTTCTCTTTGGTCTCAAAGGAGAGTGATGTTTTTCCACATCCTACGACATTCATCTTTGGAGACGTTTGCACCTACACCTATCCAACACCCACATATGACGAGATGTCCCAATTGCCATGTGAGAAGAGCCACAACCCCATGAGTGAGATGAGTGACTCCACCATATATAACATTGAGTGCTTTCCTATGAGAGGATGAGTGTGACCACCACTGGCCCCACACATGAGAGCATGCCACACATCATATGTGAGGTTGAGAGCCATTTGAGTGACTCCACCAACAATATGAGTGAGAACATCATACCGGGAGTGAGTGAGCCACAACACTTAGTGAGTGAGGTAGTTGACATGGCATGTGAGGCCACTATGATTTCTAACGACTTACCCTCTAATCCGAGTGTGTTTTCCCTTTTGGTGCTAGGTCTCCTACATGACGACATGCCTATCCTCGACGAGTCCATACCTCCAATGGACACGACGATGGCCATGGTGGACGATGATGCACCCCCACATGGTTCCATCAAGATGAAGTTGACCACGACTTGGTCTTAGACACCTCACCTACAACACATAAGCAATGCTCCAAAGGTAACATAGGTGATGGTACTTCTCTTGTCTCACTAGTGGACTATCTTGCAAATGATTGCTTGCATGATGTTGATCACCTTATGGATTCACCACATACTATGTCTTCTACATGCTTTGATATTCCACCCATTTATGATGAATATGATGATGAGCATGTTGATTTGCCTGATGCTATGCTCCATAGGATATCATGTGAAATTCTATTAGTCACATCATGTTTGACAATCCATTGAACTTGTCATATGCTACGAGTGAGATCTCCCATATTGCATCATTTCAATCTCAACATAGTAACTATGCATGCCCCATTAAAATAAATCCCATTTGCACTTATGGCATAGATGACAAGATGATGGTCATTGGCTTTTGTTTTTCATGCGATGATATTGCTATGCTTCCTTTACAGGATTTGCGCAATTAATCTAATATACCATGCCATGATCACATAGAAACAAATATGCTTTGTTTTGGATGTTGTCAATACTCTCCGTGTGATGTTTCCATTAATGCTCATGAGGAGACCCCCATAGTTTCCTCATACATATTATGAGATTTTGATCCATTCCATACTTTGCATGATTCCCATACTTGTGTGCACCATATGCATTCCATGAATAATAATGCTCTACATATTTTTCATGACACAGTACACAATTTGAGTCTCCATTATGATCTACATAATAACAAACCTATCATGATGGATGACATGTTTCTATATCATGCATCTCATTTATTTGAGCATTGGATATTTTGTGCTAACCAACACAAGCATGTGCGCATCATAATGGAGGATGTGTACATATACCATACACACACAATTTTCCCATTGTCTTTGTTTCGTGTAGGTAATATTGTATACTCGTCAACCTCTCAATCCCAAGAGTTAACGAAACGAGCTCTTGAGAGCAACGACGATTTGGGATCCCGTGGGTTGTCCTTACCACCGTTCTCTTCACGCAACGACTACGCGCATATATTCTACTTGGCTCTCACACGGCTATGGGCTATTTACCACTTGTCACATTATGCCCATTCTACCATGTTTACTTTGCATGTTATGATTTCTATGCCTTTGCCATGCAATTGTGACCCTTTCTTGCATCTACCCATGATTCACCATTTTACTACTCATATTTGCATGCTTGGCGGAGATCCTTGTTGCTATGGCCATGTTTACCATGTGCCTCATGCTATTGTTGCTTGTTGTGTTGGGAGAGTCATGATGTCCCGTTGATATTTACATATGGCCTCTTTCCAATACATTGATGATATTTTTCTCATATCTTGCCTTCATGCTTGTGATATGTCTTGTGCATTATTCATGACCACCATTTGCACACATGACATGCTTGACATGATTCCTTCTAGTATGTTGCATCTTCGCACTACTAGCTTGCTTCACTTGATCACTATGATTGCTTGCTTTGTCACATCACCCATGTTCCATTCTTACTCGCTTTCTTCAGTTGATGACATATATGTTCATGCCTCTCACTTGATTTCTCTTGATCATTGTCTCTTGTCTCCGTTATTTGCAACTCTCATACCCCCTTGTATTGAGTGCCAACTTGCTATGCTTATTGATCATGGAGACTTAAACATATTACTTGTGATGCATGCTTGTTTGATTGAGCCTATTGTAATTGGTTGTTCTCGCATCATATGCCTCCATACTATGAAATGATCCCTTGTCCTTTCTTATGATGAGCATGATGCATACACTTGTTGGGTATCTTACCACAGGAATGATAGGTTTTGCACTTCCGCTAACCTCATTTGTTCCTCCGAGTGTTTGTCATGTTCTTTCATTTTGAAGGATTCACAAGGTGGTACCATCACAAGACAACTTGGTCATGTGAAGGCGTACACGATGCGCGACACCAACATTTTTGACATTCTCATAAAGGTGAACTCCTTCCCTTTGAGCCATCCTCAAATACGCATATTGGGTGGGTCACTCTTTCATTGTTGTCTCCTTCTTGTTGTCTACATGATACATCTCGTGAACGGAGGAGCGACATTGGAGATTGGCTCTATGGACCTTCAAATTGAGGAGCGCTCGGACTTATTGGATGCACCTTCGCACCTCCACTCATGCCACGACATTGAGCATTGGTACATCAACACTCCTTTGACACATTGCACTAACACCTCCATATTTATTGATTGTGCTCACAAATGTCATGCTCAATGGACATATCATACACATGACAAATTTGCATCTTATGCATGGATTGACTCACATTATGATTGCCTTGTTGCATCTTGTATTTCTATGTCATCCATGATATATGAGCTTGTGCATTTCCTTAGAAAAATTGTTGTGATCTTTCTTGATGGTACCTTCATACATCATGATCATATTGTCCACCCTCAATTGCATGACAACATAATCACATTGAGCACCAATTACCATGTTCATGCTTTTGATGAACCATCCCATTATGACCTCATTTTGCACAATGGTCGCATTAATCACATTCCCAACACCTTTGTGCATACTACAAATGCTTTTTCTCCCATGAATGCTTTGCATATCATTCTATATCATCTTGTTAAACCTCATGTGCTTTGTCATGAAAAATCTTGCCGAACGGACTCATACTTACTTGATGGACACTTTGTCTGCGCTAATCATTGTATTTCCGAGTGTCATTTGTGTTTGCTCTTTTTGCATGTCTATCCCTCCGGAGACACCTTGGAGTACTTGGATTGCGCAATACCTTCATCTACGTCCAACTACAAGTTCGTCCACAACAACCATTTCCATGGTCATGAGGATCACGATCCGAGGTCGGATCTTTACCAAGGGGGGAAGATGATGCGGAGCATCCTACGATCATCCCCATGTACACTACGACTACTCCCCATGCCCCAAGAGGACATACGATGAGACCTCGACTATACGCCATTCGACGCAAGGTGAACTCGCTCCTCTCTGAACCATCACTTTCCACACATGAGACATGGCTACTACCTTAGACATATGTGCTCTGCATGACCAGGAACCAATAGGAAGACCATGGAACAGCGAGGAGCATTGGACAAGACGGCAAGGAGTCGGAGCAAGAGAAGGAGCTGCCTACAAGCAACAGCTCTCGGACGTCCGACAGCCACCGGACGACCGGTCCATACCGGACGTCCGACGCCTGGAGTTTCCACCCGCTAGAACACCCGCGGCTATGGAAGTCTACAGCGGTCGGACGACCCCCAGACATCCGACTTCCGACACTCGTCAGCCATCGGACGACCGACGCCGACCGGAAATCCGGTGCCAATTATCCTGAGCCAAAACGCCGGACGTCCGACAAGTACCGGACGACCGGACCCTTGCGAGCCACCGGACGTCTGGTACCTGTCGGACGAGCGACACATGTCTATGCACAAAGTAATGAGCCGAGGCCCATGTATCCCTCACTTACCCCTTCGTGGCCCTATACTATATATACTCCTCCACCTCCACCATTTGAGGGTTAGCATAGGTTTAGCTCATTTGAGATAGATCTTTGCACATCCATACGGATCTACTCCATCTAGAGAGACCGCAGCCTCGACGGAGAAGATCCACCTTGGATTAAAGACCCCTTCATGGGATGACCCCTCAGGACCTCCTCACGGAGAGAACTAGTTCCCATTTGTATCATCCTTTGTTGATCATGGATCGTGTATCTCTTTTTATTCATGGATCTAGCACATGTGTGATTGTTTCTTGTCTATTTGAGTGTTTCCTCTCATTTCCCCTCATGATTTCCCTCGCGTCTCCCCTCATGTTCTTCATAGGATCCCCTCCATTTCATGAAAGATCGGACACTAGGGTTCCACCCTACATCAATGATGCCCCTCAGGCAATAATTCATGTCCTTATAAATGATGTAATGTTGCTCGTGAATGAATAAAAGAAGATCTTAAAGTTTTAAAAAAAGTCTTAGACTTGGCATTGGTGCTCACATTTTTCTGAATTTGCTTCAGATTTTTCGGTGATGTTCATTTTGTGGGAGGAATCGTTCCCGTCAACTACGAGACACCTGTAGTGACCTCGTCAATCTCAAGCTATTGTGTCGGCTCGGTATCTCAAATGTGCTCACAGGGGCAGGGTGTGCATGTGTGCGTTCATACAGATGAATGTGTGTGCGTGCATGCATGTGAGCATGTACGATTGTACCATGTTAAAGAAAGCTTCGGCTTCCCCAATGGTGTGTCCATTCATGATAATGATGATTGAAACACGTTCCTTTTAATTTATTTTTGTGAGCGATTAGGGTTTTCAAACCAAGCAGGAGAACTAATGAGATCATTACAAAAGAAAGAGAGATAAAAGGGTATGAAGTCTTCTATGAAATGAGATAAATAATGATCGCAACCAAATAAGATAACTAACAAGGACATGACACCAAACTACTCAAACGAGGGTTCAAAGCACTTTGCCCGGGCCTTAAACCATCCAAAAGTACTATCCTTGATTAGGTTCACCAAGGTGTCAAGAGGTATTGTTTTATCCTTAAAAAACAATCCTATTACGACGCTCTCTCTGATGAACTACCAACATGATCGTCCTATTGAGCTTCTTGTCATGCGCTGAAACCTCATCCCTGGCCAAAGTCCACCAGTTAATAAAGGCATTATCAACTGAAGGGACCACCACCGAGAGGCCAAAGCCAATTGAGAATTCTAGACCAAATGATGTTAACGACTGCACAACCAGCTAAGAGATGATCGGCATTCTCAACGGTGTTGCGACAGAAAACACAAGATTCATTATGTGGAAGACCGTGTTAAGCACTATGATCTGCTTTCCAAATTCTTCCACAGGCAGCCAACCAACTAAAGAATTTTCATATGAGAGGGGGCCAAGGTTTCCAAATTGCATTGGTCGAGGCCAGTTTTGATGAAAAACGACCAGAAGACTCAAGGTTCCCTTTCCATTTATCATTACCGTAACGATCAAGTTGAACTCCATGGTGGCCTCTGATAAGTTAAATAAATAAATAAATTTTTCTATTGAGAGCATGGCTTTAAAATCTTTTAACCAACAACCTCCATCAAGGTCAAAAACAACTATCCTTCTATATCTAATGTTTTCCGGGATAACCTCAACAATATTTGGGTCAATAGAAGAATAGGGGCGCCATCCATCCGTGCATCATACCAAAAAATGTGCTTTCAGAGTTGCCTAAGGTCACCTTAGTAGCGGCAATAAATTTCTGTAAATCTTCATTGCCAAGAGACTTCCCCAAATGCCTTCATGGCTTCCTAGTATCAACACAAGCAATCCAAGCCCATCGTAGTTTAATGGCCGAGCAATTTAGATTTCTTACTGCTTCCACAAAAACTTAGATTTTCCCCTGAAAAGAAAACAAAATTTCCCTTTCATTTCTGCCTACTTTCAGTACCAAAGGTTTTAAAAGATCATGTGTTGTGTAAGCCTCCCCCGGCTAATTATATAGAGATCAATGTCGACGCCAGTTTTGTGGAGAGTATTAGTGCCCCAGTGTGGGGGTGGTTGCTAGAAACTCGTCGGTCAAAGTAATCAGTTCATCGTGGGATTTTATTGGTTGGCGTACCAATGTGAATGAAGATGAGCTCCGTGCTTGCCTCTTTATACCAATATTACCCTTCATCGGTCTATCATTTTAGAGATTGACTCTACTTCTGTATGTTCTTTCCTTGCAAAATAAAAGCTTGACAGGTCTCCTCTTGTTGATCTAAATAAACAGGCTTTGAGTATCTCCAAGCTTATCCAGAATTTTAATATTTCTAAAATTAATCAGCTTGCCAATGGGGTGGCTCATGAGATTGCAAACTTTAGCTTTGTTAGTAGGTTCGATGGGGTTCTTGTTAATAGTTTTTCACCCTACTGTCGTATGCTATAATGAATGATTGTAATAACATTTTAATTAATTAATATATGAGGTGTTTTAAAAAACCTAGCATCTTCCTAAAAATTACTAAGAAAAATTTGGAAGCCAAATAAGCAACATATTTAGATTATTAGGGAGGGCACGATAGATTTGATAATTTAGTTCTCAACTTCTCAACCAGTTCAATGAGGCATCTGATTAGGAAGATCATGAGATTCCAATCAAGGGGGCAAACAAGAAGCAGAAGTGGAGGCATGTGGTGGCTATTAGAGTGAGTACCAGTATAAATAGAGATGGGACATCCACTATCTAGAAAGCTTAAGACTTGAATAAGGCCAAGAATTTAGAGATTGATAAAGGTAAAGAATTTTTTATGATATTGACAATTATTTTGCTATTTTGTATAATTTTATTATTATTGCGAAATCTATAAATGTTGGACTCGAGATTGAGATAAGAAATGTTGAATTCCAGAGATTGGATTAATTTCATAATGAGCACCCCGATATATTTCTTCCTCCTGATATTGATATTATTGAGGGCGAAATAATCAATAATTCTAACTTAGAATGTTCTGCTACATCACCTACTTCATCACACACTAGTGTGGAGGATGACAACTCTTTCCCCTAGATTGAGGTGTCTAGTAGGAGAAAAAGTAGTAGAAATCCCTCCCTAAAATATGTAAATGGTAGTTGCATTAATTTGAAATGTTGAGTTGATGAAGCATGCCCAAGAAAGACTTCAACAAGTTTATGTATTGGCTAGGGAGCCTACAGCCACCACCTAGGGTGGGTGGCCTATTTTGTCACCGCGAGCATGCGTGCTTTGTTCGGGCCTGAGATCCTTGTAATGCTCGCCGCCTAACGGCTTAGAACCCTACTGTCTTATGCTTGGCATGTGGGACTGTTGTTGCGTGAACTCTTATTTGTCACTCTGCCTTGTTGTGGGCTTCATTAATTTAAAATCGGACACCTCTGGTGTCTTTGTTCTAAAAAAATATAGACCTAAAAAGATTAATAGGGTGCATGAACCCATGAGAGAACAATGCCCTAAAATTGTTAGTCTTTCTAAATTAAAGGAAGACAAGTTCAACTTAGTTCAATTAAAACTTTTGGAGATAGATAGAGTTTTTAATTGGAAGTGGTTGTATGCTATGAATACAGCTGGGGGCATTTTAGTTTGGATTAACATGGACAACTTTGAAGTAGTTGCATGGGATGTCTTAACTTTTTGTGTCTTTTGTCCCACTGAAGACAAAAGGTACTTTGTGGTTTGGAGATTTGCGTTCGTTTATGGACCAACTTATGATGAGCATAAGCTAGTGTTTATTAGTGAGCTTCATAACTCTCTTAACTATTGGTCGGGTCCCACTCTGGTTTGAGGGATTTCAAATCTGGTCAGAGAATGTAGGATCAGGAGCAATGGTGTTATTAATCAACAATGGGCTAACTTGTTCAATGACTAGATTAATAAATTTGGGTAAATAGAGGTTAAGAACTCTGGTAGGAGATTGTAAGTGCATCTAGTGCCACCCCTAATTGGTTTTGGAGTATTGATGACAAACTTGGTTGAGGGACTAATGTGTTTGTGAGAATTGCAGGATAACATAGGTAGTAGTCCCTTATTGATTCGGTTTACCTACTAGAGATGACCCCTAAAATGTGTGAAGACATTGAAGACAATGGCGGTTTGTCAAGATATTCATAGTGAAGATTATGACAGGAGAAGACATTCACGTGAAGACTATGGAATGCGAAGACATAGTTGTTTCGTAGTTTCCTTTTCTTCTTTGTTGAGTCATAGGAACCACCGTATTATTAAGTGGGGTGCAAGTGAACAAAGTCAGAGTGACTAAAATGATGCTCAACCAAATCCTATGTCTTCGAGTGAAGACAATGAGAGAAAATCTTATCCAGAGCTGGATGAGTCAGCTTTACTTGTAGCCCAAGTCAAGCTGCCGCGTGTGTTTGAAATCCGACCGTTGGACACGTGTCGGTTCCTTAGTGACCCAGGGTCATTTCAGAAAATCAGGTCGGGTTGCCTCCTAGCTATAAATAGCCCACCCCCTACACCATAAATTGGTGGCTGCTCAGAGTTAGTGCACAGCTTTTGTTGTTTGAGAGCAACCCACCTCCGAAGCATTTGAGAGAGAGATCCATGTGAGCATAAAGCCCTAAACACCCAGAGCCAAAGTGTGTTAGGCATCACCGAAGTCTTTCTGTCTGCGTGACCTGAAGACTTGTTACACTTGAGGACTGTGAATCCTCCAGCCGGTTAGGTGTCACGTTCTGAGCATCCAAGAGTCATTGTGGATCACCGGTGAACGAAGTCTGTGAAGGTTTGGAAGTCTACCTTGAAGACTTACCAGAGTGATTTTGAGAGGACTGGGTGTCCTTAGCTCAAGGGGAATAAGGTGAAGACGCGGTCTTGTGAGTTGAATCTCAGCCTCCCTAACCATACCTACAGTTTTCACAGCAACTGGAACTGGTCTACCAACTCCTTGTCTTCACCAAGCAACTGGTTCTATCCTTCACTTTACTTTACTTTACAGTTTGTCTTCGTGAAGTCATTGCTTACCTGTATGATCTGATTGACTTCACTGAGTGGAGATTGTTTACTTTTTGGCTTCATACTGTCTTCCATCCTGATCCTTACTACCTAGTTGCTGACAGTCCTCGTGCTTTCACTTCATTGCAATCTTGACTATGGCTTGTCTAGTGTAGTCTACCTTCTACTGCACATCAATAGTTTCATTTCCATTGTTTGTATTCAACGACCTCGTGTTTTGATGACTTCCATAAAAGTCGCCTATTCACCCTCCCTCTAGTCGATAACTAGCACTTTCAATTGGTATCAGAGCAAGGTGCTCCCTTGTTCTGTGTGATTCGGTTTAACCACCTGAAGTTTCAGCTATGTCAACTGTAGGGATAATCAAGGTCTCCGCTGCGTGCCCTGTCTTCGATGGCACTGATTACCCATACTAGAAGAATAATATGCGCATGCATCTCGAAGCCATTGACGTCGACCTCTGGTATGTCGTCAAAAATGGCGTTCCCAAGGTCGGTGAAGGTGTCACCAATCCTGATGTCAAGAGGTTCATTCAACTGGATTCAACTGCCAAGAACATCATCTGTGGTCATCTGACCAAAGGATAATACGGCCGTGTGAGTGCACTGGAAACTGTGAAGCTAGTCTGGGACTAGCTCTCCAAGGTCAATGAAGGCGTCTCAACTCAGAGAGACTCAAGGATTGATGTTCTTCGCAACCTCTTCAACCGCTTCAAGGGAAACGACAATGAGAATGTCCAGGTCACGTTTGATCACCTCACTGATATCACAAATGAGCTTCGCGCGCTTGGCGCCAGTGAGATCACCAAGCATGAAATCGTCAAGAAGCTTTTGAGATCACTTGACAGCTCATTCGACACCCTGGCCCTGATGATTCAAGAACGTCCTGACTTCAAGACTCTCGATCCTTCTGACATACTTGAGAGACTCAACACACATGAGTTCCAGTTATCTGAGAAGAGAGACATCTATGGCCCCAACTATGGCTGAACCCGGGCTTTGAAGGCCAAGGTAGTGTCCTCATCTGAAGAAGAATCTGACTGTAGTTCTGGGGATCCCGAAGACATTGGAAGGTAGCTAGCTATGCTCGTGAAGAAGTTCCAGAAGTTCTCCGAGAAGAAAGGCTTCAGAAAGTCTTCAAGATCTAGCTCAAGAAATGATGAAGCTTCCTCTTGTGACTACAAGAAGAGAACATGCCACAAATGCAAGAAACTTGGTCACTACATCTCTGAGTGTCCTCAATGAGACAATGAGACCAAGAAGAAGAATAAGATCAAAAGAATATAATTCTGATGACAAGAAGAAGAAGAAATCCTCAAAGTCTTCTTCAAAGTCTTCATCGAAGCCTTCATCATACAAGAAGAGCTCATCAAGCAAGGCTTGTGTGTTTGTTGGCAAGGAAATGGATTCAGAGGAGGAGTATGCTTCTAAGGAGGCGGAGGTGGAGTCAGAGGAGGAGTCCAATTCAGGTGTGGCAAGCCTGGCTCTAGCTTCAGCATATGTTGCCAAGTCCATCTTCAACACTGAAGACGATGACATCGTCACCAACGCTGATGCCGATGATGAGGATGACTCTGCTCCTACCTACTGCTTCATGGCACGTGGTACCAAGGTAAACTCACGCGATGCTTACTTTCAAACATCCAGTGAAGATGACTCTGAATGTGAATCTAAACCTAGGTACAAAACACTTGCTAAAATTGCAATAGAACAACAAAATGCTATGGAAAACATACAAAAGTTGTTAGACAAAAGAGATGACCTGTTGGACGCGGAAATGACTCGAACTCAGCCCTTAATTGAAGACATTAAAAATCTTCATGTCAAGTACGAAGAACTTGAAAGTCATCATGAAACACTCTCAACTACTCATGAGAAGCTTTCCTATGATTATCTTCAAAGGAAGCAAGAACTTGAGAACCTGAGAGCATCTCATGAAGATCTTCAAAAAGAGAATGAGTCACTTCGCGCTCAACAGATCAGTACCGCTCAGGAAGACTCTGAGCCACCATGTTTGAAATGTCTTGAGCATGATAATGCTTTCTCTGTTGCTGAATGTTCTACTGCTGCTACTATAGCTATGTCTTCAACTGCTGATGTGGAAACTAACCCCTCTTCTTAGGATACCACTACTATTGCTGATGAGAATGCTAGGTTGAAGACATTGCTTGAAACAGGGATGTACAAAAGCCTCAAAGGGCATCAGACTCTTTGTGATGTCCTCAAGAAACAGATTCTGAACCGAAACCCTAGGAAAGAGGGTGTTGGGTTCGAGAGGAAAATGAACGTTGATGGTTCATACTAGAAGCCTGTGGAGTACCCCAAAACCACATGGGTTGCTGCAAAGGGTCCTTCAGTGGATCCACCTACCTTATCTGGCTTCACTTGTGCTAACCCAATTATCATTGATGCATCCTTTGATGCAAACTATAAACTGTTTAAGAATCAGAATGGTGAAGTGTTTGCCAGGTATATTGGTACTGTTACTAACTGCAGGGATGGGCCACCTCTGAAGAAGATCTGGGTGCCCAAAAGTTGTCTTGAGAAGCTTCTTGTGAATGTCATCATGACCCCACCTGGGAAGAAGACAAACCCCAGACCAAAGGCTTCATATGGCCAAAGACTTCATACAAAAAGTGGACTCATCAGAGTCACCCTAAAGCCAATGTTTTGCAGGGAAACCATACTCGTACATATAAATATGAGCGTGTTTCATCAAACCACTATGTTCATAAGACCAAGAACTATTCTGCTTATTCTTATGAGTATTATTCACCTCCTGCAAGGCTATTTGCTAGGGCTCCAAAGCCTAAATTCTCATATGCTACACTTAGACTCATTGATTCTAAGCCACCCCTTAAGATGTGGGTGGTTAATAAGAATTAAGTCTCTTTTGCAAGAAATGGTCTCCAGCCGAAAATAAAAAGCTTCTGATGTTTATACTGGGGACCTAAAACATCGTGTGGGACACAAGATAAAATGTCTGAATGGTCTTGCTATGTATTTAGTCCCGGGATTTCTTGATAAACATCATATCTATCCTAACCAGGATCTGAACTTTCATAATATGCTTGTTCGTCAAATGCTTATGCTTCACACTTCTCTTGGTGAAGCGTATCCCCCCAACTGCACTATAGGGTACGACACCGAAGGCTTCAGAGTGGATCATGGACAGTGGATGCACTAACCACATGACTAGGTATTGAAGTCTTCTTATGGATTCAACCCCACGTCCATCTAACAAGAGTCACATCACATTTGCTGACACTGGTAAAAGCAAAGTATTGGGCCTAGGTAGAGTTGCAATCTCAAGGGATCATCACATGGATAAAGTCATGCTTGTTGAATCCCTTGGTTTCAACTTAATGTCTATCTCAATGCTTTGTGACCTGAACATCATTGTGATATTTGGAAAATATTGTTGCCTTGTGCTTATGGAATCTGACAAATCTCTACTCTTTGAAGGATATCGAAAGGATGATCTGTATATGGTAGATTTCTCCACAGGACCACAGCTGGTCGTATGTCTTCTAGCAAAAGCTTCAAAGTGCTGGTTCTGGCATCGGAGGCTAAGGCATGCTGGCATGAGGAACTTGCACACTCTCGCGAAGAAGAAGCATGTCATAGGCATCAAGGGCGTCAAGTTCAAGAAGGATCATTTGTGCGGTGCCTGCGAAGCTGGAAAGATGACTAGGGCCAAGCATCCCTCGAAGACAATCATGACAACGACACGTCCCTTCGAGCTACTTCACATTGACTTATTTGGCCCTACTCACTACTCTACCCTCACTACCACTGCTTGCCTCAATGGTTTGTCATTGTTGATGATTACTCGAGATATACATGGGTGCACATAATTCTCTACAAGAATGAAGTGCAGGATGTCTTCAAACGATTCGCCAATCACGCCATGACCAACTATGGCATCAAGATCAAGCACATCAGTAGTGACAACGGCATAGAATTCAAGAACACCGGCCTCGACACTTATCTTGATACATTAGGCATCACACATGAGTTCTCAGCTCCATACACACCTCAGCAAAGTGGCATCATGGAGCGCAAGAACAGAACCCTCATTGAGATGGCATGGACGATGCTTGATGAGTACAAGACACCAAGGAAATTCTGGCCTGAAGCCTTTGATACTGCATTCCATGTCATCAACCGTGTTTATCTTCACAAGCTTCTAAAGAATACATCATATGAGCTCCTGAATGGTAAGAAGCCAAACGTCAGCTACTTCAGAGTATTTGGTGCTAGGTGCTGGATCAAAGATCCACATCACACTTCAAAATTTGCACCGAAAGCACATGTAGGTTTTATGCTTGGCTACGGAAAGGATTCGCACTCCTATAGAGTCTTCAACCTCTTTCACTGTAAAGTGGTTGAAACTGTGGATGTGCGGTTCGATGAGACTAACGGCTCGTAAAGAGAGCACATGTCAAATGTGCTAGATGAAGCTACACGAAGTGAATCTATCAAGCTTATGGGTACTGGAGAAATCATACCTTCGGAGTCTCAGGCTGAAGAGGAAATCATCATTTCTCCACCTAATCAACCAGAAGACACTGCTCACCCTGAAGCCAATGCTGAAGATGAAGACAATGATTAGCAAGGGCAAAATCTTCGTCCAGTTCATCCTTGTGTTGCAAATGAAGTATAGATTGAGAAGATAATTGATAGCATCAATGCACCAGGTCCACTCACTCGTTCAAGAGCAACACAACTAGCAAATTTCTGTGAGCACTTTGAATTTGTCTCTATATCTGAACCCAAGAAAGTTGATGAAGCCTTCCTGGAACCTGAATGGATTCAAGCTTGAAAGTGCATTATATCGACTAGAGGGGGGGTGAATAGGCGATTTTTATGAAAGTCTTAAAAACGTGGAAGTTATGAAGACAACCGATAGAAATAAACCTATTACCCTGCAGTGGAAGGTAGACTACACTAGGCAAGCCATAGTCAAATATTCAATGGAGTGAAAGCACAATGACTAATAACAACAATGTAGTAAGGATCAGGTAGGAAGATATTATGAAGCCAAACAAAACACGCAGTCACTCAGTGAAGATAAAAGATAGTGCAATCATACAATGACTTCACAAGGAGTAACAGTAAGTAAAGAGAAGGGAAGGATGAAACTAGTGACTCGTTGAAGACAATGATTTGTTGGACCAGTTCCAGTTGCTGTGACAACTGTACGTCTGGTTAGGGCGGCTAGGTATTTAAACCTGAGGACACACAGTCCCGGATACCCAGTCCTGAACACGCAGCTCAGGACACCCAGTCCTCACCATATTCCCCTTGAGCTAAGGTCACACAGACCTCGCCCAATCACTCTAGTAAGTCTTCAAGGTAGACTCCCAAACCTTCACAGACTTCGTTCACAGGCAATCCACAATGTCTCTTGGATGCTCAGAACGCGACGCCTAACCGGCTGGAGGATTCACAGTCCTCAAGTGTAATAAGTCTTCAGATCACACAGACAAGAAGACTTAAGTGATGCCTAATTCTCTTTGGCTCTAGGTGGTTAGGGCTTTATCCTCGCAAGGAATTCTCTCTCAAAGGCTTCGAGGTGGGTTGCTCTCAAACGACAAAAGCCGTACACTAACTCTGAGCAGCCAACCATTTATGGTTGTAAGGGGTGGGCTATTTATAGCCACTAGGCAACCCGACCTGATTTGTCCGAAATGACCTTGGGTCACTAAGGAACTGACACGTGTTCCAACGGTCAGATTTCAAACTCACACGACAACTTTACTTGGGCTACAAGCAAAGCTGACTTGTCCGACTCTGGACAAGATTCGCTCTCATAGTCTTCACTCGAAGACATAGGTTTTGCTAAGCATCACTTCAGTCATTCTGACTGGTTCTCTTGGACCCCACTTAACAGTATGGTGGTTCCTATGACTCAACAAAGAAGAAAAAGAACTACGAAAGATCTAAGTCTTCGAGCTCCATAGGCTTCATGCGATGTCTTCTCTTGACATAGTCTTCAATGTGAATATCTTCATATACCACCTTTGACTTCAATGTCTTCATACATTTTTAGGGGTCATCTCTGGTAGGAAAACCGAATCAATGAGGGACTTCTTCCTGTGTTATCCTGCAATTCTCACAAACACATTAGTCCCTCAACTAGGTTTGTCGTCAATACTCCAAAACCAACTAGGGGTGGCACTAGATGCACTTACAATCTCCCCCTTTTTGGTGATTGATGACAAACTAGTTGAAGTTTTCAACGGGGAATATAATATGTGAAATTGTTAAGGATAAGGAATTGTCTTCATAAGTTGCAAGGGCTCCCCCTGAAGATGTGCATATAAGTAATTTGCTTTTGGAATGCAAATGCACATGGCAGGTTGTGCTTGTGGAGATCCTCTTCAACTTATGATGACAATCCACTATGCATGTGAAGGTATGTGAAGATAATGACATGCATAATGGAAAATGGACGTCTGCAAAATGATCTAAGTGCGGAATTTATCGTCACACATGCGGAATTTATCATCGCATCACAAAATGGCAAATAAGTAGCAGACGACCATCGAGTTTAAGTGTTACAACTCAAAAGAACCAAATGTGTCAAAACGAGAGTTGTAAACACGAAGCAAAATATGAAGCACCCGCCCATATGGACCTGCTTGAAGACTATCAAACTCATATGCTTCTCCCCCTTTTGTCAGTAAGGACCAAAAAGGTTTGAAGACATAGAGCATCTACTCGTTCCCATGAAGAGTAGGTGAAGCAGCAGGGTCGGCGGTGGTGTTCGGCGGTGCAGAAGAACTTGGAGCAGGGTCGAAGCATGCTGAAGGAGGTGGCGGTGAAGTAGCATCGTCTTCATCCTCGATCACTCTGGCATTCACAGTTGCAGCTGAGGAAGAGAACTCAGAGTCTTCAAGAGATGGAGTTCGTCGCAGCACTGCCCTTCGAGGAGGTGTGGAGTCAAACTTGAAGCGCTCAGAGAAGCCATCCTCTTGAAGATCATCTTCAGAGCACATCAGTGTCAGCCCTTTCCATGTGCGCTGAGAGGTTTCATGGGCAAGAAAGGCATTCTTGGTGGCAAGATTGCGAATGCGATTAACATCTACCAAGAGGCTTTGCATTTGACGCTTCAGCCAGTCATGATGCCTATCCTGTTTCTCATGAAGAGCCACAAGAAGCTCTCGGTCATTGAGAACATGAGTGCGCTTCTTGGGCCGTTGGGCAATTGTGCTATCAGTGGCTTCAGTGAGAGCAGGATGCGGCGCACGTGTAGTGCCAGCCAAAGGATACACACGAGTGACTGGTTCAACTCCTTCAACGTTCTGAGAAAAATTTTGATGCTCCGCATTCTGAAGACTTAGAGGTTCCTTGGCAGGCTAAGGATAGATGGCTTCAATAGACATATCCACATCAGGCAGAAAGATCTGATGATTGCGAGCAGATGGCTGATATGAGATAGCGGAGTGAAGTTCGATCAACCGCATTACCCATGGGGCGTAGAATTTCAAGCCAAACAGATCAGAGCCTGATGCAGCAAGTTGGCGAATGAAGAAGTCCTATGCATTGAAGCATTTGCCATGAAGAATATAGAAGACCAAAGTATTCATTGCACCTTCCAGCTTGGCATGTGGAGAGTGTCCTTTGATGGGCCAGAGAGTTCGCCTTATGATGTGATAAATAGTTCTTGGCAGATACTCAAGGTCTTCAACAAAGAACTCTTTGGGATATTCAGCATCTTGGGGCAATGGCTTCATCATACTGAGCATCTGACTCATGTTAGGTTCAGGCTTCTGAAAGATGCTCTCCACAGCTTCACTGTGAAGTTGACAGCCAGATTCGTAGAGATCGCCAGGAGTGGGTAGACCAGTGAGCTCAATGATGTCAAAGGCTTTGGCTTCGTGATGAACATTTCCTGCCATCCACTCCAGGACCCAAGTCTTCGGATCTCTGTTATACCCACGGATGTGAAGTGTGGCATAGAATTGGAGCAGCAACTCTTCATTCCAATGCTCTTGGTCAGTGACGAACGGCAGCAATCCAACCTCTTTGAAGCAATCCAGAGCTTCTTCCAGACAGGGCAGACCAGCTATTGCTTCAATGTCAAGACGCTTGTGTGGGCAGATGCGACCTTGATTGTATAGAATGCAGGAGTAATAGCTTCGCTGTGGATAGCTCCAGAACCGATCAGATGATATTCTTTCCCTTGAGTAGGGGTTCCTGGAGCTATTGAAGAATGTGTTGTCTGCTCTGAAGCCATTGATATTGAAGGATCCAGGTGCTGATGCAGGACCTGGGAACCTGGGCAATCTTTGGATTGGCTTCTGTACCTGAGGCCTGTGCTCAACATGATAGTCGAACTGAGGACCGGCAGCAGGCGCGGGAACAAAAGTAGTGGGATCAGTGGCTTCGCTGACTTCTGGTGCTTTTGTTGGTGAGGGCTCCACATTAGCTTCAGCCATGACAAGGTCAGTGGCTTCATTGGTGTTGGTGGTGGCAGCCTCAAGATTTTCAACCTCCACTTGAAGAGCTGGAGGGTCGGTCACAGTCACATTCTCCTCGAGAACCGCTTCTTGGTGGGACAGGGGAGTAGCAGGTTGTGGGACTTCTTCTTCATCGGCTGATGCAGCCGGAATGTCTTCAGCAGCTTCAACTTCAGATGTAGAGACTGGAGGCCTTGGTACTTTGTGAAGCCTACGCAACGCAGGCGACGCCTGTGTAGTTGGAGTTGGCTGGGCCTCAAAGTCTTCTTGCTCTTGTGGGCGATCAGCCCATGAAGCATCCTGAGCAATTGGCGTCAGAGGACGACCAATGCTGATGAGTTCGCGGTGCTCGAGCTGAGGAAGGATTGCACCATCTTCTACATGGTCATGGTGACCAATGTCTTCAGCAGCGATGGGATCAGCTGCTGGAAAGTCTTCAGCTTCATGAGCCTCTGTGAAAGCAGGCTCATGGATTGTCAGTTGGCGTTCAGCGTCAGGACGAACCATGGAAATGGGTTCAACAATCAAAGGCTCTGTGGGAGCAGCCCGTTCTTTCTTGGTCTTCCTCTTCTTCTTGGAGGGGGCAGTAGGAGAGGCTTCGGGATGTTTCCTCTTCCTGGCTTCAGCCTCAGCAGTCCTTGTCTTCTTCAGCTCTGAAGCAGTTGACCGGGCCTTTGGCTTCGAGCCAGTCATGCGAGTTGGGAAGACAATGGGATCTGCTTCCTGCCTTGGTGCAAGAGGTTCGGTCACAATGGGCTTCTTCTTAGCAGCCATCCTGGGATCAATGCCCGGACGCCCAAGGGCCTTGCGCTTCTCAGCTTCGTTGTAGCCTTGCACACACTTGTCATCCAGGCTCTTCATGCGCTCCCGAGAACCCTGAGCTTCTGCGCTTTTCTTGAGAAAGGCTTCTTTGAGCTCGTGCAGCATAATCTTGAAGTTTTTCACCTCTTGCACGCTAAGCTTGGCCATATGCTTCTTGAACTGAGCCTTTTCATAGTCAATCTTTTGCTTCAGTTCGACGATGCGCTGAGCGAGAGCTAGCTCTGAAGCAATGGCGCCATGGAAGGCGACACTGAGGCCAATGGGTAGTTGCAGATCTTCGAAGCTGATGTTTGGCATGTCAAACCACTCATCAATGAAGTTGTGGATGATTGTCACGTCAAAGAGAGGCAGATCATTGAAGATTTCTGCTTCTTCTTTGCTCTTGATGAGTTGCTCAAGAGCATCATCTGCAAGATCTTCATCACTTGACAGATCAATGGCATCGTTGTGCAGAATGGCAGCAGCTGTCAGCTCTTGGCTAGTGTGTGGCAGAGGCATCTTCACCTTCTGGGGCTTGGAGATGCGTGACAAATCTTCAGAGACTACACACTGTCTTCAGGAGGTGCAGTTTCCAGTGGCTTCGCCCGTGAGATTTTTGGTGCAGAGGCCGGCTTTGAAGCTTTTGGCTGCTTCAGTTTCTTTGGCTTCGGTGCTACAGGCGCTTCATCTGAGTCAGCGTCATCTGCAGGCTCATTTACGGTAGTCCCTTGAACCACTATATGGGTGATGAGACCTTCAAGGTTGTAGAAGGGCCCAAGAAGATTGGGTTCAGCTTCGCGAGTTCCATCGGCACGGGGAGCAGAGGGACCAGGGTTGAAGTCTAATCCCAGAGACTTCTTCTTCTGCTTCGCTGAGTTCTGGGCAAACTAGAAGTTGCGCTTAAACAGATTGTCGTCATGACACCATAGCAGGGACGATGGGTCAGCATCCGCAGGCTGTGGTCCATGGACCATGCAGGGATAGAAGCCTTGTTCAATGGCTTCATCTCTGGTCCTGGGTTGAAGATTTTTGTAGAGGATGTCTCCCCATGGTCGCTTGATGGCATTCTTTTCAGCATATTCCTTGGTCACAAATCTGTACTTGAACCACTGTTCTGCCCAATAGCGTCGAATCCATTGGATTCGTGTCTTGCGCTGATTGTAATCCTCTTCAGGATCTGTTTTGTACAGCTCTGAGAGGTCATCGGGCAGATCTCTTGATGTTTCTCCTTGACTCTTTCTGCCACCCTTCCTTGCTGATTTCTCTGAAGCCATGAACTTTAAACTGAAAGGCTTCAATACGTTCAAAGGCTTCAAAGGTTTTTGCTTGCTGCACAAACAGGAACTGGCTTCGGGAGAATTTATGTGATACTGTAAGAATTCTGCAAATGAATGCAGACTATGAGAACCAAGGGATTCTCCCACGGACATGTACCTGTGACAGCATTAAGGTGTGAGGGAAGGGGAAGAGGTCATATGCATTCTCAGAAGATTTTGAAGATAAATCAGTTTAGAAGACATTGACCTCATCGTGCAAAGACATTCACTCATAGATAAGGAGTTGGTTCCAGATTTGTACGAATCCACGGATCAGTACAAGTGAGGAATCTAACTACTTTGTGAAGCATAAGTGAATATGCTAGGCATGTTATGAGATGCAGTATGAAAGAGATCCAACTTGTGTGAATAGAAACTGCTTGTGGTAGAAAGTGATAAAGCTACAGGATCAAAGGGGCTGTAAAAAGGAAGTTTTATTTACCACACGAAGAACTGCTAGACGGAGTGGAAGAGGAGGCCGAGCAGTTCGATCGTCCATGCCCTAACTTGGCGACGGAGGACACCTACGGCGACGGCGGAGAAGGCGATGTCCGCGGTCGGCGTGAAGACGGCGTCGGAGAGGTTGCGGCAGCGAAGCGCTTCATCGCCGGCGTCATCGAGGGCTAGTGGTGGCGCTAGGGTTCGTGCGAGAGTGGAAGAAGAGATAATGACTGCAATGAGGTGTGTATTTATATGTACAGGGGCGGCACTGTGTTATTACACAGGTGCCCCTGGCGATTCACATCTGAGGAACACGTGGCCATCATGCAGCATATCGGGGGTTGTTCCATGTCCCACGCACACCTGGATTGTCGTGTGGTCGTTCCCACTTCTCCGGGTTTCAGGTGAAGGAATGAGCATTGAAAACGGACTTAATGGTTGTCTCTATATCTTCTGCTGACAAGGACACAGAGAAGACATTCGACAGTTTCAATAGAATGCATATGATTTGGAGAGATAGAGTTTGAGATAGAAAGCATAGAGAGGTTAGGGTCCGATCACATTCACTTAGTTCAAAAGATTCAACAAGAAGACATAGCTATAAGTGAATGCTGTAGAGGATAGAACACTAGTATATATATATAATCAACATAGTGAAGATAATCATGAAGACATGTTGAAATTGAAGTCAAACCAAATGTGAAGACATAGCAAATGTAACGCCATGAGTGAAACACTTCAAACAGAACATTTTGGTGGTGGCGTTACCCATCGTATAGGAAGCATTAGACCCAGACACGGCGCACAATTATCGTGGCGCTCCGAAGTCAAATTCCATATTAATGTATTCACACTTAGAATGTATGTCTTCATTGATTGAAGATATGCTTTACTTCGTGTGTTGCACATCTAAGTCATCAATATGCATAAGTGTTAGGATGTGTGCCTGATCACATGACATTTGAGGATTCCAGGATATTTAGCTCACACTGTAACTTGCAAAATCTCTTCTCATCCAAGGGCTTGGTGAAAATATCTGCCAATTGCTCTTCAGTGTTGACGTGTATGATATCAATATCTTCCTTCACAACATGATCTCTGAGAAAGTGATGACGAATTTCAATGTGCTTTGTCTTCAAGTGCTGAACTGGGTTGTTGGCAATCTTGATGGCGCTTTCGTTGTCGCAGTAGAGTGGCACTTGCTTCAGATGAATGCCATAGTCCTTGAGTGTTTGCTTCATCCACAGAAGCTGAGCGCAGCAAGATCCAGCAGCAATGTATTCAGATTCAGCAGTGGAGAGAGATACATAGTTCTGCTTCTTTGAAGACCAACATACAAGCGATCGTCCCAGAAAGTGACATGTGCCTGATGTGGACTTGCGATCCACTTTGTCACCAGCATAATCAGCATCCGAGAATCCAACCAGATCAAACTCTGAGCCCTTTGGATACCATAATCCTAGAGTTGGGGTGTGAGCCAAATATCAAAGAATTCTCTCCACAGCTAAGTGATGCGACTCCTTTGGTGCCGCTTGAAATCGAGCACACATGCAAACACTAAGCATAATATCTGGCCTAGATGCACATAGATAAAGCAAAGAACCAATCATGGAGCGGTATACCTTTTGGTCGAACTCTTTACCATTGTTGTCAGGACCTAGATGATGCTTGGCTGGCATTGGTGTCGTGAAGCCTTTGCAGTCTTGCATACCGAACTTCTTCAGGCAATCTTTGAGATACTTCTCTTGAGATATGAAGATGCTGTTGTGTTGCTGTCGTATTTAGAGACCGAGGAAGAACTTCAGCTCTCCCATCATGGACATCTGATATTGCTCTTGCATCATATATCCAAACTCTTCACTGTACTTCTGATTGGTGCAGCCGAAGATAATGTCATCCACATATATTTGGCACACAAACAGTTCACCATCATATGTCTTCGTGAAGAGAGTGGGGTCTAAGGAACCAGGTATGAAGCCTTTGCTCTTCAGGAAGTATTTGAGTGTGTCATACCAGGCCCGAGGGGCTTGTTTGAGGCCATATAGTGCCTTGTTGAGCTTGTATACCATGTTAGGATGTTTTGGATCTTCAAAGCCAGACGGTTGTGCAACATACACTTCTTCTTCAATCTTGCCATTGAGAAAGGCGCTCTTCACATACATTTGATATAGAAGTATGTTGTGATGATTTGCATAGGCCAACAGTATGCGTATGGCTTCAAGTCTAGCCACAGGAGCAAATGTTTCATCGAAGTCAATGCCTTCCACTTGAGTATATCCTTGAGCAACGAGACGAGCTTTGTTTCTGACAACTTGACCATGCTCATCTTGCTTGTTGCGGTATATCCATTTGGTGCCTATTATGTTGTGCTTCCGAGGATTAGGATGCTTAACCAGTTCCCATACATTATTCAGCTCAAACTGTTGAAGCTCTTCTTGCATAGCTTGAATCCATTCAGGTTCCATGAAGGCTTCTTCAACTTTCTTGGGTTCTGTAATTGAGACGAATGCGAAGTGCCCACAGAAATTTGCTAGCTGAGTTGCCCTTGATCGAGTGAGCGGACCGGGTGCATTGATGCTGGCAATTATTATCTCAATCTGCACTTCATTGGCAACACGAGGATGTACAGGGTGAAGGTTTTGCTCTTGTTGATCATTGTGATTGTTAGTGGGATTGTCTTCAGGCTGAGCATTGTCTTCAGGTTGATCAGGTGCGGAGATGATAAGTTCCTCTTCAGGTTGAGCTTCAGAGGGTATGATTTCTCCGGTTCCCATAAGCTTGATTGATTCGCTGGATGGAACTTCATCTAGCACATTTGGGAGGTGCTCTCTTTGTGAACCGTTAGTCTCATCAAACCGCACATCCACTGTTTCAACCACTTTATAATGAAAGAGATTGAAGACTCTGTAGGAGTGCGAATCCTTTCCATATCCAAGCATAAAACCCTCATGTGCTTTTGGTGCAAATTTTGAAGTGTGATGTGGATCCTTGATCCAGCACCTGGCTCCAAATACTCTGAAGTAACTGACATTTGGCTTCTTTCTAGTAAGGAGCTCATAAGATGTCTTGTTCAGAAGCTTGTGAAGATAAACATGATTGATTGTATGGCATGCAGTATCAATGGCTTCAGGCCAGAATTTTCTTGGAGTCTTGTATTCATCAAGCATCGTTCGGGCCATATCAATGAGTGTTCTGTTCTTGCATTCGACGATGCCATTCTGCTGTGGCGTGTACGGGGCTGAGAATTCATGTGTGATTCCCAAGGTATCAAGATATGTATCAAGGCCGGTGTTCTTGAATTCAGTGCCATTGTTGCTTCTGATGTGCTTTATCTTGGCGCCATAGTTGTTCATTGCTCGATTGGCGAAGCGTCTGAAGACATCCTGCACTTCACTCTTGTAGAGGATTATGTGCACCCAAGTATATCTAGAATAATCATCAACAATGACAAAGCCATAGAGACAAGCAGTAGTAGTAAGATTTGAGTAATGAGTGGGACCGAAAAGATCAATGTGAAGCAGTTCGAAGGATCAAGTGGTTGTCATGATTGTCTTCGAGGGATGTTTGGCCCTCGTCATCTTTCCTGCTTCACAGGCACCGCATAAGTGATATTTCTTGAACTTGACGCCCTCAATGCCTATGACATGCTTCTTCTTTGCAAGGGTGTGGAGGTTCCTCATGCCAGCATGCCCTAACCTCCGATGCCAGAGCCAGCATTCTGAAGCTTTTGCTAGAAGACATACGGCAAGTTGTGGTTCTGCCGAGAAATCTACTACGTACAAATCATCTTTCCAATACGCTTCAAACACTAGAGACTTGTCAGATTCCATTAGTACAAGGCAGCGATATTTTCCAAATATTACGATCATGTTCAAATCGCAAAGCATTGAGACAGACATTAAGTTGAAGCCAAGGGATTCAACAAGCATGACTTTATCCATGTGTTGATCCTTTGAGATTGCAACTCTACCTAGACCCAGTACCTTACTTTTACCAGTGTCAGCAAATGTGATGTGACTCTTGTCGGATGGACGTAAGGTTGAGTCCATAAGAAGGCTTCTTTTGCCAGTCATGTGATTGGTACACCCACTATCAATAATCCATTCTGAAGACGTTGGTGTCATACCCTACAGTGCAGTTAGGGGGATAGGCTTCACGAAGAGAATTGTGAAGCAAAAACATTTGACGAACCAGTGGGTTATGAAAGCTTAGATCCAGATTAGGACTAATAGGGAGAGTAGCAAGCGATTCAGGAACGAAGTACATAGTAAGACCATTCGGACATTTGATCTTGTGCCCTACAAGATGTTTAAGGTCCCCAGCAATAGCGTCAGATGATTTTGGTTTTCTGTTGGAGACCTTTCCCTGCAAAAGAGAGTTAAGCTTTCTTAGCCACCCACATCTTCAAGGGTGGCTTAGAAGCAATAAGTCTAAGTGCAGCGTCTGAGAACTTTGGCTTTGGAGCCCTAGCAGAAAGTCTTGCAGGCGGACAATAGTACTCATAAGAATAAGCATAATAGTTCTTGATCTTATGAACATGGCGGTTTGATGAACCGCGCTCATATTCATAGGCCTGAGTATGGTTTCCCTACAAAACATTTGCGTTAGTGCGACTTAGGTGAGTCCTCTGTCTGTATGAAGCCTTTGGACCGTATCAAGCCTGTGGTCTAAGGTTTGTCTTCTTCATGTGTGGTGTCATGATGAAATTCACAGGAAGATTCTCCAGACACTTTTTTGGAACCTAGATCTTCTTCATAGGCGGTCCGTTCCTGCAGTTAGTACCAATGTACCTGGCAAACACTTCACCATTTTGATTCTTAAACAGTTTATAGTTTGCATCAAAGGATTCATCAAAGACAATGGGGTTTGCACAAGTGAAGCTAGATAGAGTGGATGGATCTGCTGAAGATTCCTTTGCAGCAACCCATGTGGTTTTGGGGTACTGCTCAGGTTTCCAGTAAGAGCCATCAGCATTCATTTTCCTTACGAACCCAACACCCTCTTTCCTCGGGTTTCAGTTCAAGATCTGCTTTTTGAGGACATCACATAGTGTCTGATGCCCTTTAAGACTTTTGTACATCCCTGTTTCAAGCAATGTCTTCAACCTAGCATTCTCATCAGCAATAGCAGTGGAATCCTCGGCAGAGGGGTTAGTTCCCACATCAACAATTGAAGATATTGCAACAGTAGTAGCAGTAGAACATTCAGCAACAGTAGTAGCATTATCACGCTCAATGCATTTAAGACATGGTGGTTCAAATCCTTCCTGAGCGGAACTGATCTGTTCGGCGCGAAGTGACTCGTTTTCCTTTTGAAGATCTTCATGAGCCGCTCTCAATTTCTCAAGATCTTGCTTCCTTTGAAGATAATCATAGGAAAGCTTTTCATGAGTTGTTGAGAGCGTTTCATGACGACTTTCAAGTTCCTCATACTTAATGTGAAGATTTTTTATGTCTTCAATTAAGGACTCAGATCGAGTCATTTCAGCGCCTAACATATCATCACTTTTGTCTAATAGTTTTTGAATATGTTCCATAGCTTTCTGTTGTTCAGTTGCAATTTTAGCAAGTGTTTTGTAGCTGGGTTTTGAACCACAATCAGAGTCATCTTCACTAGATGTTTGATAGTGAGTAGTGCGTGTGTTTACCTTGGCAACGCGTGCCAGGAAGCAGTAGGTAGGAGTGGAGTAGTCCTTGTCATTTGCATCGGTGTCGGTGATGAAGTCATTGTCTTCAGTGTTGAAGATGGACTTGGCAACGTATGCTGTAGCCAGACTTGCAACGCCAGAATCGGACTCTTCCTCAGACTCCACCTCCGCCTCCTCAGAAGCGGACTCCTCCTCTGAATCCATTTCCTTGCCAACAAACGCACGTGCCTTGCCAGATGAGCTCTTCTTGTGTGATGAAGACTTTGAGGAAGACTTGGAAGAAGACTTTGAGTATTTCTTCTTCTTCTTGTCGTCAGAGTCATATTCCTTGCTCTTCTTCTTCTTTTTGTTCTCATTGTCCCACTGCGGACACTCGGAGATGAAGTGGCCAGGTTTCTTGCACTTGTGATATGTTTTCTTCTTGTTGAATTTTTGGAACTTCTTCACAAGCATAGCAAGTTCCCTTCTAATGTCTTCAGGATCATCAGAACTGCTGTCAGATTCTTCTTCAGATGAGGAGACAGCTTTTGCCTTCAAGGCACGAGTTCGCCCATAGTTTGGACCGTAGATATCTCTTTTCTCAGAAAGCTGAAACTCATGTGTGTTGAGCCTCTCAAGTATGCCAGACGGATCGAGTGTCTTGAAATCAGGTCGTTCTTGAATCATCAGGGCTAGGGTGTCAAACGAACTGTCAAGTGATCTCAGTAGTGTCTTGACGACTTCATGCTTGGTGATCTCAGTAGCGCCAAGGGCTTGAAGCTCATTCGTGATGTCAGTGAGTCGATCAAATGTGAGCTAGACATTCTCATTGTCATTTCTCTTGAAGCGGTTGAAGAGGTTGCGAAGGACACTGATTCTCTGATCTCTCTGGGTTGAGACGCCTTTGTTGACTTTGGAGAGCCAGTCCCAGACTAGCTTAGATGTTTCCAAAGCACTCACACGGCCATATTGTCATTTGGTCAGATGACCACAGATGATATTCTTGGCAGTAGAGTCCAGTTGAACGAACTTCTTGACATCAGCAGCAGTGACACCTTCTCCAGCCTTGGGAACGCCGTTCTTGACGACATACCATAGGTCGACGTCAATGGCTTCAAGATGCATGCGCATCTTATTCTTCCAGTAGGGATATTCAGTTCCATCGAAGACGGGGCACGCAGCGGAGACTTTAATTATCCCTGTAGTCGACATAGCTAAAACTCCAGGTGGTTAAACCGAATCACACAGAACAAGGGAGTACCTTGCTCTGATACCAATTGAAAGTGCGTTATATCGACTAGAGGGGGGGTGAATAGGCAATTTTTATGAAAGTCTTCAAAACATGGAAGTTATGAAGACAACCGATAGAAATAAACCTATTACCCTACAGCGGAAGGTAGACTACACTAGGCAAGCCATAGTCAAATATTCAATGGAGTGAAAGCACAATGACTAATAGCATCAATGTAGTAAGGATCAGGTAGGAAGATATTATGAAGCCAAACAGAACACGCAGTCACTCAGTGAAGATAAAAGATAGTGCAATCATACAATGACTTCACAAGGAGTAACAGTAAGTAAAGAGAAGGGAAGGATGAAACCAGTGACTCGTTGAAGACAATGATTTGTTGGACCAGTTCCAGTTGCTGTGACAACTGTACGTCTGGTTAGGGCGGCTAGGTATTTAAACCTGAGGACACACAGTCCCGGACACCCAGTCCTGAACACGCAGCTCAGGACACCCAGTCCTCACCGTATTCCCCTTGAGCTAAGGTCACACGGACCTCGCCCGATCACTCTGGTAAGTCTTCAAGGTAGACTCCCAAACCTTCACAGACTTCGTTCATAGGCAATCCACAATGTCTCTTGGATGCTCAAAACGCGACGCCTAACCGGCTGGAGGATTCACAGTCCTCAAGGGTAATAAGTCTTCAGATTACACAGACAAGAAGACTTAAGTGATGCCTAATTCTCTTTGGCTCTAGGTGGTTAGGGCTTTATCCTCGCAAGGAATTCTCTCTCAAAGGCTTCGAGGTGGGTTGCTCTAAAACGGCAAAAGCCGTACACTAACTCTGAGCATCCAACCATTTATGGTTGTAGGGGGTGGGCTATTTATAGCCACTAGGCAACCCGACCTGATTTGTCCGAAATGACCCTGGGTCACTAAGGAACTGACACGTGTTCCAATGGTCTAATTTCAAACTCACACGGCAACTTTACTTGGGCTACAAGAAAAGCTGACTTGTCCGACTCTGGACAAGATTCGCTCTCATAGTCTTCACTCGAAGACATAGGTTTTGTTAAGCATCACTTCAGTCATTCTGACTGGTTCTCTTGGACCCCACTTAACAGTACGGTGGTTCCTATGACTCAACAAAGAAGAAAAAGAACTACGAAAGATCTAAGTCTTCGAGCTCCATAGGCTTCATGCAATGTCTTCTCTTGTCATAGTCTTCAATGTGAATATCTTCATATACCACCTTTGATTTCAATGTCTTCATACATTTTTAGGGGTCATCTCTGGTAGGAAAACCGAATCAATGAGGGACTTCTTCCTGTGTTATCCTGCAATTCTCACAAACACATTAGTCCCTCAACTAGGTTTGTCGTCAATACTCCAAAACCAACTAGGGGTGGCACTAGATGCACTTACAAAGCTATCCAAGAAGAGCTTCAACAGTTCGAGCTGAACAATGTTTGGGAGCTAGTTAAGCATCCTGATCCTCGCAAGCACAATATCATTGGCACCAAATGGATCTATCGCAACAAACAAGATGAGCATGGTCAAGTCGTCAGAAACAAGGCTCGTCTCGTTGCTCAAGGTTACACTCAAGTTGAAGGGATTGACTTCGATGAAACATTTGCTCCTGTGGCTAGGCTTGAAGCCATTCGTATTCTGCTACCCTATGCCAACCACAACAACATTCTTCTGTACCAAATGGACGTAAAGAGTGCCTTTCTCAAGGGAAAAATTGAAGAAGAAGTGTATGTTGCTCAACCACCTGGCTTTGAAGACCCAAAGCGTCCCGGCATGCTATACATGCTCAACAAGGCACTATATGGCCTCAAACAAGCACCTCGAGCTTGGTATGACACACTCAAAGACTTCCTGAAGAGCAAAGCCTTCAAACCTGGTTCCCTAGATCCCACACTCTTCATGAAGACATATGATGGTGAACTGTTTGTATGCCAAATCTATGTGGATGACATTATCTTCGGTTGCACTGACAAGAGATACAGTGATGAATTTGGGCATATGATGCAAGAGCAATATCAGATGTCAATGATGGGTGAGCCGAAGTTCTTCCTTGGTCTTCAAATCCGTCAGCAGAGTAATGGCATCTTCATTTCACAAGAAAAATATCTCAAAGATTCCCTGAAGAAGTTTGGAATGCAAGACTACAAAGGGTACACGACGCCAATGCCAACCAAAGGTCAATTGGGTCCTGACGACAATGGTAAAGAGTTCAATCAAAAGGTATACCGCTCCATGATTGGCTCTTTACTCTATTTATGTGCATCTAGGCTAGATATAATGCTCAGCATTTGCATGTGTGCCCGATTTCAAGCGGCACCAAAGGAATCACATCACTTAGCTGTGAAGCGAATTCTTCGATATTTGGCTTACACCCCAACACTAGGATTATGGTATCCAAAGGGCTCAGATTTTGATCTAGTTGGATTCTCATATGATGACTATGCTGGTGAAAAGGTTGATCGCAAGTCTACATCAGGAACATGTCACTTTCTTGGACGATCTCTTGTCTGTTGGTCTTCAAAGAAGCAAAGTTGTGTATCTCTCTCCACTGCTGAATCTGAATACATTGCTGCTGGATCTTGCTGCGCTCAGCTTCTATGGATGAACAAAACTCTCAAGTACTATGCCATCCACCTGAAGCATGTGCCACTGTACTGCGATAATGAAAGCGCCATCAAGATTGCCAACAACCTAGTTCAGCACTCGAAGACAAAGCACATTCAGATCCGTCATCACTTTCTCAGAGATCATGTCATGAAGAAAGACATTGATATCATTCACGTCAACACTGGAGAGCAATTGGCAAATATCTTCACAAAGCCCTGGGATGAGAAAAGGTTTTGCAAGTTGCGGTGTGAGCTAAATATCTTAGAATCCTCAAATGTCCTGTGATTGGACACACATCCTAACGCTTATGCATGTTGATGACTTAGATGTGCAACACACGAAGTAACGTATATATTTAATCAATGAAGACATACACTCTAAGTGTGAATACATTAACACGGAAGTTGATTTCAGAGCGCCACTATAATTGTGCGCCATGTCTGGGTCTCATTCTTCCTATACGGTGGGTAACGCCACCACCAAACTTTCTCGAAGATTTTCTTTTGGCGTCATGATCGCATTATCTTCGCATTTGGCTTGTCTTCAACATTGATTTATCTTCATGGTTTATCTTCGCAATGTTGATTTAGTCTTTTGATATATATATATATATATATATATATATATATATATATATATATATATATATATATATATATATATATATATATATATATTCACTTATAGCTATGTCTTCAAACTTGCCATTTTTCTGAACTAAGTGAATGTGATCGGACCCTAACCCCTTCTGAGCTTATTCCTTAAACTCTATCTATCCATGTCATATGTGATCTATTGAAACTTGTTGAATGTCTTCACTACATCCTTGTCAGCTGAAGATATAAATACACACATTTAAAACTGCTTTCAATGATATATCTCTTTTGCCTGAAACCCGGAGAAGCCGGAACGACCACCCGACAAACTAGGCGTGCGTGGGAACATGGAACAACTTCCAATGAGTTGCATGCACACCACATGTCCATCAGATGTGAACCGCCCGGGGCACCTGCGTAATTACGATGTGCAGCCCTCCACCTTATAAATACTCACCCCCATGCATTCATTATCTCTTCTTCCACCTCGCAACCTCGCTCAATCCCTAGCGCCTCCGCTAGCTCGCGTCGACGTCGGAGACGAAGCGCTTAGCTGCCGTGACTTCTTCACACCGTCCGCAGACCTCGTCCTCTCTGCTGTCACCATAGGCGTCTTCCGCCGGCAAGTTAGGGTGCGATAGATTGAACTGCTCGGCTTCCTTCTCTGCCTCGTCTAGCAGTTCGACAGCGGTAATTAATCTCACTTTTTACTGTCTTGTGATCCGTCAAATCCACCCACTTCAACCAAAAGTGGTTTCTATACTTCCAAATCTGGATCCGTCTCTATCTGCATCTCATATCATGCAAAGGATATTCAATTATGCTTCATAACTAGTTAGATTCCTCACTTGTACTAATTCATAGATTCGTACAAATCTGGAACCAACTCTCTTCAAATAAGTGAATGTCTTTGCTCTATGAGGTCAATGTCTTCAAACTGATTTATCTTCAAAATCTTCTCAGAATGCATATGACCTCTTCCTCTTCCCTCGCACCTTTAATGTTGTCAGAGGTACATGTCAGTGGGAGAATCCCTTGGTTCTCATACTTTGCATTCATTTGCAGAGTTCTTACAACATCACATTCACTCCCCTGAAGCCAGTTCTTGTCTGGCCAGTAGACTGAAGCCTTTCACTATTCTGAAGCCTATCTGCTTGAATATCATGGCCACAGAGAAGTCTGCTAGGAAAGGTGGTAGGCAGCACCGAGGCAATACAACTCTAGATCTGCCTCCGGATCTGCATGAACTATACAAGGCAGATCTAGAGGAGAACTACAATCAGCGCAAGACCCGAATCCAATGGATTCTAAGATATTGGGCAGAACAGTAGTTCAAGTATAACTTCGTCACTGCTGAATATGCTAAGAAGAATGCCATCAAGCGCCCTTGGGGCAATATTTTGTACAAGAATCTGCAGCCAAAGTCGATGCCTGAAGCTATTGCCCAAGGATTCTATCCTTGCATGGTCCGAGGATCGCAACCTACAAATGTCGACCCATCATCTTTGCTATGGTGTCGTGAAGACAATCTCTTCAAGTGAAACTATCAATTTGCAAAGGAATCAGCTGCAAAGAACAGAAAGGAGCTTGGACTCAACTAACCCCGATCCTTCTCCTCCAAGACAGGATGGCACTCGTGAAGCCAATCCAAATGTCATCGGCCCCTTCACCAGCTTCGATGGGCTCCTCTCTCTAATCGCTGCTCAGAGGGTCACGATGGAGCAATCAGCTGATGACGTAGACTCAGAAGATGCGCCAGCACCACCGAAGCAGAAGATGAAGAAGGCAAAAGCTTCGAAGCCATCTGTTGCACCAACCACTTCGCCTATGAAGCCATTGGCTGTTGCACCTCCTGAACCCAGTGTGCAGTCTGAAGACCTGTCTCGCGTATCCAAGAGGACCAAGAAGACCAAGAAGCCCAAGAATATTTCTGGGCATGACTTGACTCCTCCTACCGTTCTGCGGAACAAGGAAGACGCCATTGATCTATCAGGCGATGAAGATCTTGGTGATGAAGCTCTTGAGATGCTGATCAAGATCAAGCAAGAGGCGGAGATCTTCAACGATCTGCCCCTCTTTGATGTTGACATATTGAACAACTTCATCAATGAGTGGTTTGACGACCAGAGCATCAGTATTGATGACTTGCAGCTGCCAGTGGATATCAGTGTCACTTTTCATGGAGCCATTGCAAATGAGTTGGCCTTATCTCGGAAAATCGTCAAGCTCGAGAACAAGATTGATCATGAGAAGGCACATTTCAAGAAGCACATGGCCAAGCTCAGTGTAGCTGATGTGCAAATCTTCAAGAAGATGTTCAATGACCTCAAGGCAGAATTCCACAAGAAGCGTGAAGAAGCCAAAGGCTCTCGAGAGCGCATGAAGTATTATGCACAGAAATGTGTCCAAGCACACAATGAAGCTGAAAAGAGAAAGGCTCTTGGGCGTCCTGGCATCGACCCCAGGATGGCTGCCAAACAAAAGAAGAAGTCTGTTGTGGCCCAATCCGAAGCGCAAAGGCAGGAAGAACCTCACATTGTCTTCCCTGCCAGTATGACTGGCTCGAAGCCAAAGGTCCCCTCAGTAGTTTCAGAAATAAAGAAGACACGACAGGCTAAAGCCGAAGCCAGGAAGAGGAAACACAAGGATACTTATGATGATGCTCCCTCCAAGAAGAAATTGAAGACAAAGACTTCAAAGTCTTCAAAGAAAGAGCGAGCTGCTGCCTTAGAGCCCCTCATCGTTGAACCTATCTCCGTCGCTCTTCCTGCCTCGACCAACCAAGAGTGTCGTCTTGTGATCCATGAGCCTGCTTCCACAGAGGCTCATGCAAGTGAAGAAGTTCTAGCTGCTGACCCCATCACAGCTGAAGACATTGGTCATGAAGACAATGTAAATGATGATGTAGTCCTTCCTCAGCTCGAGCCCCAGGCGGTATCATCGCCTGCTACGATGAGCAGTGAACTTATCACCATTGGTCGTCCATTGATGCCAATTGCTCGAGATGACTCATGGGCGGAGCGCCAACAGCAAGACACCCTAGTACATGATGAGACACCAAGAACACCACCACCTCAAGTCACCACTCCGGTGCTTGACAACGACAACTACATGGTACAGACCACTCCCTCACCAAAGGCGTCGCCAGCATTTCGCAGGCTTCGCAAAGGCCCCAGGGTATAGGTCACCATGTCGAGCATTCTAGAAGGGGAAGTGCAACAAAGCTCAGTCGCTCGTCAAGTGTTTCCTGAAGCCACCCCTACTGCGAATGCCTCTGAGTTTGAAGCCAAAGTTGCTAAAGACATTCAGGCTGCATCAGCCGATGAAGACAAAGCAGAAGAACGAGAATACACACCCCCAACAAGTGGTCCCAGCATTCTAGAGGAGAATGTGATTGTGCCCGACCCTTAAGTCCTTGAACAGATGGAGGTTGAAACCAATGAGGCTGCCACCAACAACACCACTGAAGCCAATGACTCTGTCATGGCTGAAGACAATGTGGAGCCTCAAGCTCATGAGAATGATGAAGTCACTGAAGGAAATATTCCCTAGAGGCAATAATAAAGTTTTTATTTATATTTCCTTATATCATGATAAATGTTTATTATTCATGCTAGAATTGTATTAACCAGAAACTTAGTACATGTGTGAATACATAGACAAACAGAGTGTCACTAGTTTGCCTCTACTTGACTACCTCGTTGAATCAATGATGGTTATGTTTCCTAACCATAGACAAGAGTTGTCATTTGATTAACGGGGTCACATCATTAGAGAATGATGTGATTTACTTGACCCATCCGTTAGCTTAGCACGATGATCGTTTAGTTTATTGCTATTGCTTTCTCCATAACTTATACATGTTCCTATGACTATAAGATCATGCAACTCCTAAATACCGGAGGAACACTTTGTGTGCTACCAAACATCACAACGTAACTGGGTGATTATAAAGGTGCTCTGCAGGTGTCTCCAATGGTTTTTGTTGAGTTGGCATAGATCGAGATTAGGATTTGTCACTCCGATTGTCGGAAAGGTATCTCTGGGCCCTCTCGGTAATGTACATCACTATAAGCCTTGAAAGCAATGTAGCTAATGAGTTACTTACGTGATGTAGCATTACGGAACGAGTAAAGAGACTTGCCAGTAACGAGATTGAACTAGGTATTGATATACCAACGATCGAATCTCGGGCAAGTAACATACCGATGACAAAGGGAACAATGTATATCGTTATGTGGTTTGACCGATAAAGATCTTCATAGAATATGTAGGAACCAATATGAGCATCCAGGTTCCGCTATTGGTTATTGACCGGATACATGTCTCGGTCATGTCTACATAGTTCTCGAACCCGTAGGGTCCGCACCCAGATAACACCACGGACATGACGAGGAGTCTCAAAATGGTTGAGACATAAAGATCGATATATTGGACGACTATATTTGGACATCGTAATAGTTCCAGGTGAGATCGGGCATTTACCGATGTACTGAGAGGTTACTGGAACCCCCCAGGAGGTATATGAGCCTTATTGGGCCATAGTGGGAGATAGGAGAAGGGAGCAAAGGAGGGGGCGCCCCCCC
>NC_041390.1:218404622-218467451 GCF_002162155.2 Triticum dicoccoides | reverse complement strand
TAGGGAAGGGGGTGAATCCTACTCCCGATGGGAGTAGGACTCCCCTTGGGGTGCGCCTAGGAGGCCGGCCCCCTCCCCTCCTCTACTCCTTTATATACGGGGGAAGGGGGCACCCCATAGACACACAAGTTGATCATTGATCTTTTAGCCGTGTGCGGTGCCCCCCTCCACCATAATCCACCTCGGTCATATCGTAGCGGTGCTTAGGCGAAGCCCTGTTCCAGTAGCAACATCATCACCGTCATCACGCCGTCGTGCTGATGAAGCTCTCCCTCGACACTCTGCTGGATCGTGAGTTCGTGGTGAAAGGATCGAGATGGACCTAGAGGGGGGTGAATAGGTACAATTACAAATTTAAATTATTACTTAGCAATTTTAGGAATTAGTGCGGAATATGAAAGTGAGCCTAACAATTGTAAGTGATGCTAAGAGCTAAGCAAGATAACCAAGTAACACAAGTATGTAAGTAAGTAAGAATATGATATAAGTAAGTTCTAAGAGACAAGTAACCATAAGTAGAGAGTTAGGGTTAGGAATAACCGCAACTCCAAGAGACAAGGATATATGCCGATGTTCACTTCCTTGGAGGGAAGCTACGTCACTGTTAGAGAGGTGGATGTTACCATGAAGGTACACCAACGCCACGAAGGCTCACCCTATTCTCCCATCGAGACAACACCACGAAGGCGTTTCTCAACCACTAGTGGTAGACCTTGGGGTTGTCTCCGGACCCTCACAAACTTTCCGGGGGTAATCACAATGGTTGATTCCTCTCCGAATGACTCCTACCGCCTAGGAGTCTCCAACCTCCAAGAGTAACAAGAACGATGGAGAAAAGCTCAAGACTTGCTCAAATCACAAATTCCTTTGGTGCAAAGATGGGGAAGGGGTGGATCTATCACTTGATCGGACAACTTCTCTCAAGTGCTCTCAAATACCTTAGGGATCTAAGATTAGGTGTGGAAGAGTGAGAGAGAGAGAGAGTGAAATGTGTTCTTAGCAAGCTCAAAGTGAATGGTCAACCTTATCCCGTGGGAGGGAGAAGGCTATATATAGTGTGAGTGCAAGACAAACCGTTGAGCCACTTAGTGCATAGGGGATGACGGACGTCCGGTGTGTACCGGACGACCGGTGACTCGGATTGGACCGGACGTCCGGCAGGGCCTCCAGTCGCTGGAGCATCTACCAGGGGCACATATGAGGTATGAGTATGATAGTCAGCGGACATCCGGAAGGCGCTGGTCGTCCAGAGTCCGGACGTCCGGTGTGGTCGCAAATCCGCTAATAAGTATTCTGTTGAAGTGCACCGGATTTCCAGAGGTGACCGGACGTCCGGTGGGATCGGACATCCGCTAATATCAGTTTTGTGGAGATGCACCGGACAACCGGGGAGAGCCGAAAGACTGATTGGCTGAGAGAGGCCGGACGTCCGTAGACTTTCGGTCGTCCAGTGATAGTTGAAACCATTATCTTAGAATCCACC
Source organism: Triticum dicoccoides (assembly GCF_002162155.2). Lineage (NCBI taxonomy): Eukaryota > Viridiplantae > Streptophyta > Magnoliopsida > Poales > Poaceae > Triticum > Triticum dicoccoides. The sequence continues at coordinate 218,465,968 of NC_041390.1, read as the reverse complement.
AATATTTGTGCATAAGTATAGAGGAAGAATTTTGAGATGATATGTGACGGAATTTTGTGTGTTTGAGCAAGTTCTTTCACGAAATCCAATGACCCCCTCTTAATAGTGCGGGATCCATGTACTCAAGAACAAACCGAAAAAGGAGCCGAAGCTTTCTGTCTTTGTCTTGTGTCTCTGCTCTTGAGTGATATATGTATATATGTTTATGTTCCATAGTCATGATCCTCACGCAGCCCTTGTGATATAATCCTGAGATATACTTGATAAACATGATTAGTCCCAACATGCATGTTGTCATCAACATCAAAATATGATTAAGGGCATGATTGCACTTTCAATCTCCCCCTTTTTGGTAGTTGATGACAACATACATGCACTTAAAAAAACTTTGAATTTCGAAAGATTTGCTGTGGAGCTCCCCCTAAACATGTGCAATAAATAAAGAGTAAGCATGAAGAGAGCTCCCCCTCAATATGGTACCAACACAACCAAATCTCATACACAAGATATTCAAGACAACATAAACTCAGAATAGGCTCCATATAGGTTCATCACTCATAGCATAGAACATACGTTCGATACAAGCTAAAAAATACATGAGTTATGAGTTCGATACATGCTAATATCATAGCATCACATAAATAAGTGCCTACTCCCCCTTGGCATCAAATACCCAAAAGGGGTCATAACATCATCAAAAATCATCATCATCATCATCATGAGCACCACTGCCACCAGCCTCGTCAAAGAAGTCAGCCCACTCAGGACCCGAGGGAAAACCAAAGTCAGAAGGTGGTTCGTCAGGAAGACGTTCATCATCACTCGCATCGTAAACTCCGGAGTCTCTTAGACGAGCCTTTAGAGCATTCTTGGAAGTAACCATGCGAGTGACAACATCGTGATTTTGGGAACAATGAAAGGTAAACACCTTCATCATGGCAGAGTGAGCCTTCCCAAGAAAGCGAGCAATGCGCCCAAAGGATGTCGATCTGGAATAAGTAGAATGAGAAGTAGGAGGAGGAACACTAGTTGCAGTGCGACGAGTAGGAGCAGAAGAGTCCTTGGGGACCCAATCAGCCACCATGTGAGGTGGAATGACCCACCACTCATGCAAGTGAGTGTGGGCAATGGGAAAAGGAGCAACACTCTCGATAAAAGCCTGAAGATAGGGGGCATGAGGAAAGGCCCGCTTGTGCTAAAAGCTAGCGAGACGGATCTCATGCCAAAGAAAATGAGGAACATTTATCTTCCCCTTTTGATATGCATAGAGGCGATGCATGAGATCAATGCAGTAGCTATTGCACGACCCCTTGTCACCCATCTTGGGATAGATGGTACGAATGACACACTGATAGATGATGTAGAAAGGTGAGCGCCAAATGGAGACTTGGTTCAGACCCTTTTGTTTCTCATCATTAGTCATATCTCCTATCAGTTTGAGAAGATCCATACAGACATCAATGCCCTTGGGCCTATGGTTGGGGTCATCCTTACAGATTTTGAACCCGGTGTTAGGAAACCCAAGAGCAGCAAAAAATTGAGAATAAGATGCCGTGAGCATGGTGTCAGAGGTCATCCCAGTGACAGTGTTATTTGGACCAAAATAACATGTGGCATAGAATTGATGAATGGCAGCTTGGTTAAAGTCATGTTGAAACGCAAATGGAGAAGCAAGACTAGATGACTCAATGAGCTCAATAGCCCCCGGATATTTCTCCGAATGAGAACGGATGTGCTCAAGGTCAATGCATACATGGAGAGATAGGCCTTTAGGAATGATGATAGTGGTAAAAATGTCAGCTTGGACATTAGTGAGAAAACGATTGTCCTGGGAGTCATGAGCGACCGTAAATTGATCAACATCATCACGCAACTTAAGATATGAAGCAATGGGAACATCGTTGAACCGCTTAACGTGACGGCCGAGTGGTACAAGAGGTTCAAGAGAGATATGACGAGCATCACCGTGAGGTTGCACCGGAGGAGGAGGAGGCTTGAAGGTGGGCCGACGAGTTCCTGGCTTGGGTGTGGAGGTGCGAACAGCAACAAACTCGGGTTGCTGCAAATCGTCTAGTCCATCCTCATAGTCGAATGCCTCCGAAGAGGAGTTGCTAGTAGATCTGTGAGGACGAGCGGCACGCTTCCGAGGACGATCCCTCTCCTGCGAGTCATCAGAGCCACCACGGCGAGACATACAAGATGGCCCACCGGTGACCTGCTTGCGTGCAGAGTGCTTGGTCTTGGGCATCTCGGCCTAGAGGAGGAGGAAGACCCAAATCAGCAACCCCCACCATAGATCGAAGCATCGATGGATGAGGGGAGAAGAGATGGGTGCTACCTCGGGAAGATGACGACCGGAGCGAATCAGGTAGTAGGCCGCGCCTGGGACTGGGGCGACCTGAGCGGTGCGGCGTTCGCGAGAGGCCCGGCCAGCGCGCGGCCGCGGCGAGGAGCCGTGAGACAGGGGCGGTGGTGGTGAGGAGCAGAGGAGGGGAGCAAAAGGATTAGGGTAAAAAGACCCGAACCGCACCCCGCACTATATATATGTGCCCGAGGAAATCCCGGACTACCGGAGTTCTACGGACGTCCGGTGCCTGGGCCCGTAGAAGAATCAACGGAAGACCAGAGAGACCGGACGACCGGAGCCTGAGAAGGCAATTAGATACGCCAAGTACCGGATGACCGACAAGACCGGACGTCCGACGCGTTTAGGTAGGGGGGAATTAGCAGAAGTCCGGTCTCAGCGGATGACTGGTAATATGGCACTAGAGAGGATTTTACGATGTCCGGTACACAACGGACGACTGGTAATATGGCACCAGAGAGGAATTTACGGATGTCCGATACACAGCGGACGACCAGAAGCACTTGTGGATTTATTATTATTAATATTATTATTATTATTTAAAAAAATAAACTAGGGTTTCATAGTTGGTGCTAATGACAATGATGGGAAGATGATGAGTTCAATACGTAGTAGGATGCAAGAACACAATATATTCAAGCAATGAGTATCCTATGTCAACAGCACGAAAACACATACCGCTCAGATATTGTTCTAGTGACAAGAGCGGTGGCTACGGCCACCATGTATGAGTATACGTGACATGGCTCCGCAAAGAATGGAACTTTGGGTGCATAATCACTACTCTATCATTGAAAGCTCCATAGTTAGAATAACATGATAGCTTTGAGAGTGTTTGTTCTTTTTATGCATTTCATAGGGTGAGAGTACTCATTACTTGAGTGTCTCCCCCTGAATATATGCCTACATCGAGACAAGACATTATGACAATGCATGCATGGTACTAGTTTTCACATAATGTTGTCAAGCTCCAAGATACCAAGTTCATGCCTAAGTTGACAAAACCTTGCTTCATCCAATGGCTTCATGAAAATATCTGCAAGTTGCATATCTGTCCCAACATGAGCAATATCAATATCACCCTTCTCCACATGATCTCTCAAGAAGTGATACCTAATATCAATGTGCTTGGTGCAGGTATGATCTTTGGGATTCTCAGTAATATTGATGGCACTTTCATTATCACATAGAAGAGGCACATGTCTATAGGTGATAGTCTAATCCTTTAAAGTTTGCCTCATCCATAGTAATTGAGTGGCACAACTGACAGTTGTAATGTATTCAGCTTCTGCGGTGGAGAGAGCAACACAATTTTGTTTCTTCGAGGACCAACTTACCAAGGAGCGTCCAAGAAACTGACAAGCCCCGGAGGTGGACTTACGATCCACTTTGTCGCCAGCCCAATCCGCATCCGTGTACCCAATGAGATCAAACTTAGCATCCTTGGGGTACCATAGACCCAACTTTGGGGTGTGAACAAGGTATCTAAGAATATGATTAACCGCCTTATGATGACTTTCCCTAGGGGAAGCTTGAAATCTAGCACACATACATACACTAAACATGATGTCTGGTCTAGATGCACAAAGGTAAAGCAATGAACCAATCATAGAGCGGTAAATAGATGGGTCAAATGGAATACCATTTGTGTCTTCAATGAGTGTAATTTTGGTTGGCATGGGGGTCTTACATGGACTAGCATCAGACATGCCAAACTTCTCTAAGATATCCTTGAGGTATTTTGCTTGAGACAAGAAAATTCCTTCTTGAAATTGTTGAATTTGAAATCAGAGGAAGAACTTCAAATCCGCATTGAGTGACATTTCAAAATTCTTGGTCATGGAAGCCACAAACTTCTTGCACAAATGAATGTTAGGGGAACCAAAAATGATATCATCTACATAGATTTGGCATAAGATCAAATCACCCTTGTCCCTCCTAGTAAAAAGAGTGGGATCGATCACCCCTCTCACAAAACCATCATCAAGTAGAAACTTCTTAAGATGATCATACCAAGCACAAGGTGCTTGTTTGAGGCCATACAAAGCCTTATGAAGTTTATACACATAGTCTTTGTGATCGGGATCAACGAACCCAGGTGGTTGTGATACATATACTTCTTCTTGTAGAGGACCGTTAAGGAAAGCACTCTTCACATCCATTTGATGTAATGTAAAACCATTGAAAGCAGCATAAGCAAGTAAGATGTGAATGGATTCAAGACGGGCAACGGGGTCAAAGGTCTCACCAAAGTCTAAACCTTCAACTTGTGAGTACCCTTGTGCCACTAACCTTGCCTTGTTACGGATGATTACATGATTCTCATCTTGCTTGTTCTTGAAAATCCACTTTGTTCCAATGATGTTGTGCTCGGTAGTTGGCCTCTTGACTAATGACCACACTTGGTTGCGTTCAAAATTGTTCAACTCTTCTTGCATAGCAACGAGCCAATCGTTGTCCATCAATGCATCTTGTACCTTGAGAGGCTCAACACTAGACACAAACGAGAAGTGAGCACAAAAGTTTGTCAAGTGTTTACGAGTGACTCTACCTTCCGATATGCCGGTGAGAATTTTGTCAACATCAACACGACCGGCCACACGAGGCATGATGGAGGTAATAGTTTCACGAGGTTCAACTTCATGTCCATCATCCACGTCCTCAACATATGGATTATTAATGTGTGGTGGAAGACCTTCTTCTTCATCTTGCATTTGTTGAGGTTCATCGTCAATGATTGCACTTTCTTGTTCTTGGCCTTGAGGATGATCTTGTTCTTGGTGATTATCATGAAGATGAACTCGATCATCATCTTGTACTTGGTCTATGGGCACTGGTTGAGCAATCGGAGCTTGTGGTGGTATGGGTGTTGAGGTAGTTTGATGATGTGTGAAGCTTCCATCTTCTTCTTCATCATCATGAGGTTCTTGTTCCATCGGAAGAAGTGCACCAACACCCATGGCCAAGATATCTTGAGAAGAATCTTCTTCACCTGCATCACTTAGATCAACTTGCTCCCCATGGGAGCCATTAAATTCATCAAACACCACGTCACAAGTTTCTACAACACATCCATTGGATTTGTTGTAGACTCTATAGGCGTGAGAGTTTGATCCATAGCCAACAAATATGCCCTCAATGGTTTTGGATTGAAATTTTCCTAACCGTTCTCTTTTGTTGAGGATGAAAAATTTGCACCCAAATACATGAAAGTACTTGACATTTGGCTTGTTCCCAGTTAAGAGCTCATATGGAGTCTTTTCCAATATAGTGCGGAGAAAGAGCTGGTTTGATGCATGGCATGCGGTGTTGACAGCTTCGGCCCAAAAACTATGCGGTGACGTGTATTCATCCAACATGGACCTTGCCATCTCCACAAGTGTGGGGTTCTTCCTTTCTGCTACACCATTTTGTTGGGGAGTGTATGGAGCTGAATATTGATGCTCAATCCCTTCATCACTAAGAAATTCTTCCAAGGTGTAGTTCTTGAACTTAGAGCCATTATCACTTCTTATTGCTAAGATTTCTTTGTCAAACTTGCGTTGAGCTTGCTTGGAAAAATCAATGAAGGTGATCTTTGTCTCGTCCTTGGACTTGAGGAAGAAGACCCATGTATATCTTGAGTAATCATCAACAATGACAAGCCCATACTTTTTCCCACCAAGACTATCCCACGAAGGAGGCCCAAAAAGATCCACATGAAGGAGCTCCAGAGGCCTTGAAGTAGACACAATATTCTTGGGTGGGTGCTTTGATTGATGTTGCTTCCCGGCTATGCACACAATCTTTCTCAAAAGAGACATTTGTTAGTCCAAGGATGTGATTACCCTTTAAGAGATCTTGAAGATTTCTCATGCTGACATGGGCTAGCCGGCGATGCCATAGCCACCCCTTGTTGGCCTTGTCCATTAGACAAGTTGCATGGAATGTGCTCTCTTTCGAGAAATCCACCGTGTAAAGGTTGCCATCCAACTCTCCAACAAAGGCCACTTCGAGAGTATCTCTCTTAAATACTTTCACATCCGTTAGTCCAAAGAGTGTATCATAGCCAACAGAAACCAATTGGCGAATAGAAAGCAAATGGTATTTAAGGGATTGGACAAGCATGACATTTGCAAGAGACATGTCATTTGTGATAGCCACTTTTCCCACCCCTAGTACCTGTCCTTTTGATCCTCCACCAAACATAATGCTCATAAATGGTTGAATAGCTTCCATGAAATCGTAGAGCAATTTGCTATCTCCGGTCATATGATTGGTACATCCACTATCAATCACCCATTTTACTCCACCGGAGAAGGCAACCTACACACAATTATCACTTGGTTAGAGGCACCCATTTTGCAATGGGACCTCTCAAGTTAGTCACAAGGGTCTTAGGGACCCAAATAGCATAAAACTGGAATGCATTTCGAGGACCAACAAACTTAGCATAAACTTCTCCATCCTTAGTCTTACGAAGTACATAGGATGGAGGCATGAACTCTTTTGGTTTGTTGAGAGTGGACATGCCCCTTGTGACCTTCCCACACACAACCTTACCTTTCTCCTTGTGCCCTTCTCATACAAAAGTTTCTTTGAGAGGGGTGGTGCACTTTTGATAGGATGTCTTCTTCTTGATTGTGCTTGGGTCAAACCCGAGTCCCTCTTTGGCAAACACCTCATAGTGTTGGATCAATACCTCATTAAGGTTCTTTTGTCCTTGAGCACATGTCATGAGACCTTTCTTGATTTGAGCTTTAAGGAAGTGATTCTCCTCAAGAATAGATGCTAGATCACTACTAGAGTTAGTAGTACAATCATCAACATTGATAATAGGAGAAGAGTAAGCCTTGGCTAGAGTTTCAAGATAAGTAAGCTTGAGAGTCTCAAAACTCTTTGTAAGAAGGGTGAGCTCTTCTTCCTTAGTCTTGAGGGACATGGATAGGAGCTCGCAATCCTTAGAGAGAGAAGCATTAGACTTCAAAATCTTACTTTTATCATTCATCAACTCTTCGCAAGAGTCAATAGCCTTTTTCAAGGAGGCAAGATCTTTAGTATGAACATCAGTGTTTGTCAATTTTCAAGCATAGTCCATCATTTCGTGCTTCCTCATATTGGACTTTCCACTCAAGGATTTCATATTTTTCCTTTTCCTCGATGACGAGGGTTTCGAGTTCCTTAATGGTGATGGTGTGCTTACTCACCATCTCCATAAGCATACAAAACATAGTGAGCTTCTTTCCTTTGAGGGAGCACATGAACTTATTTAGTTTAGCAAGCATGGGATCATCTATATCATCCTCCTCATGACAATCCTCCGCATCAAGATACTCATCACTAGGAGTAGGAGGAGTGAAAAGAGGAGGATTTGATCATGGAGTTACCTTTACCTTGTCGAGAGAGCTTTGGTCCTCTCCATCTTCTAACACGGCCTTTGCCATTAGGCACTTGTGAGCGTTTCCCTTGTAGTCCTTCATATAGTTGTAGGTGACAACATCACCACTCTTGTTGACAAGCCTCAATGTGTTTTGAGAATCTTGAGCAACTCCGGCAACACCACTAACATCATCCGGATCAGATTCTTCTTGAGAAACCATTGCTTTCCCATCTCTCTTCTTGAGATTGGAGTTCAAAGGATTTGGTAACTTCTTCTTGGGAAAGGTCTTGGGAAACCTTGGTTTATCTTCTCTCTTCTCATAAGGGCACTCGTTGGAGAAGTGGTTGGTTTCTTCACAGTTGTAGCATTTTCTCACTTTCTTCTTCTGGAATCTTCCTTTGAATTTTCCTGCACTAAACTTCTTGACAAAGAGAGCCATGTCTTCATATGAAGGGCCCTCATCATATTCAATCTCATCACAGTCTTCATCATCTTCTTCTTCTTCACTTTTCTCTTTTTCACATACATGCTTGGCCTTCAATGCAAGATTGATTTTTGATGTTGGGGTACCATGCATGGCAAGATGTTTTGTAGCATTTTCCTTTGACTCTTCAAATAGTTTGAAGGTGGATATGATGTCATCTGGAGTCATTTCCTTGAATCCATGGTGTTGTCTTATGTCCCACACCATTTGATGATGATACGGAGCAAGAGGGTGAAGCAACTTATCCACGAGAAACCTCTTAGTCAAGTTGAATCCATCTTGTGTCTTGTCACATTCACATGACTCGATGTCGGCGGTGAGGGTCATGAGACGCTCAAGAAGTTTCTTGGTAGATTCACCTTTCTCCATACAGAAGTTTTGCAATTGCCCCTTGGCAATTTCATATTGAGCAAGCCGAAAAGTGGAGGTACCGGTCTTGGTTCTCACAATGGTATCCCATAATTCCTTGGCACTTGTGATATGTATGTATGGTCCCCTTTGCTTGTCAGTCATACCTCTTCTTATGCACATGGTTGCTGTGTCATTGAGATTCTTGTCATATCTCTCTCTTGGAGTAAGATTCTTTGGGTCAACAGCTTGGTAGCCATACTCCAAAATCTCCAACATTTCATCATTTCCATATCGAAGATGATCCTGCATAGCAACTCTCCACAAAGAAAAATCGGTAGACTCATCAAGTAAAGGAGGTTTGCCTTGAGGGTTATACTTAGGTTTCTCTATTTTAGGTCTTGCATAAAGCCAAGGTACACTGGAGTGTTCATTGCAAGGAGGTTTTTGGCCAAATGAAGGAGTAGGCACAGCTGGCTTCAAGGCCGCACCACCAGACAATGGTGCAAGCATCGTGGTTAGTGTGGCTAGCCTCATTTGGACCAAGGCCTCAAGAGAGGCATCATGCTCCTCCTTTTTCTTAGCAAGAGCTCGTTCCAGATCCTCTGAAGTAAAGGACTTGGCTTCCGTGGAAGCCGCGCCCGTATTCTCGGATCTGCAACAAGGGGAGTCCCATCAGGGCTCATCTCACTCTAGGGTGGTTAAGCCACAAGAATAGAGCACGAGGCTCTGATACCAATTGAAAGGATCGAGATGGACCTAGAGGGGGGTGAATAGGTACAATTACAAATTTAAATTATTACTTAGCAATTTTAGGCAATAGTGCAGAATATGAAAGTGAGCCTAACAATTGTAAGTGATGCTAAGAGCTAATCAAGATAACCAAGTAACACAAGTATGTAAGTAAGTAAGAATATGATATAACTAAGTGCTAAGAGACAAGTAACCACAAGTAGAGAGTTAGGGTTAGGAATAACTGCAACTCCGGGAGATGAGGATATATGTCGATGTTCACTTCCTTGGAGGGAAGCTACGTCGCCGTTAGAGAGGTGGATGTTACCATGAAGGTACGCCAACGCCACAAAGGCTCACCCTATTGTCCCTTTGAGACAACACCACTAATGCGTTTCTCAACCACTAGTGGTAGACCTCGGGGTGGTCTCTGAACCCTCACAAACTTTCCGGGGGTAATCACAATGGTTGGTTCCTCTCCGAATGACGCCTACCGCCTAGGAGTCTCCAACCTCCAAGAGTAAAAAGAACGATGGAGAAAAGCTCAAGACTTGCTCAAATCACAAATTCCTTTGGTGCAAGGATGGGGAAGGAGTGGATCTATCACTTGATCGAACAACTTCTCTCAAGTGCTCTCAAATCCCTTGGGGATCTAAGATTAGGTGTGGAAGAGTGAGAGAGAGAGAGTGAAATGTGTTATTAGCAAGCTCAAAGTGAATGGTTAACTTTATCCCGTGGGAGGGAGAAGGCTATATATAGTGTGAGTGCAAAACAGACCGTTGAGCCACTTAGTGCATAGGGGCTGACGGACGTTCGGTGTGTACCGGACGACCGGTGACTCGTATTAGATCGGACGTCCGGCAGGGCCTCCGATCGTCCGGTCGCTGGAGCATCTACCAGGGGCATAGACGAGGTATGAGTATCACAGTCAGCGGATGTCCAGATGGCGCCGGTCGTCCGTAGTCCGGACATCCGGTGTGGTCGGAAATCCGCTAATAAGTATTCTGTTAAAGTGCACCGGATATCCGGAGGTGAGCGGACATTCAGTGACCAGACGTCCGGTGGGATCGGACATCCGCTAATATCAGTTCTGTGGAGATGCACCGGACAACCGGGGAGAGCCGGAAGCTCGGTTTGCTGAGAGAGGTCGGACGCCCGTAGACTTTCGGTCGTCCGGTGATAGTTGAACCCATTATCTTAGAATCCACCAATATTTGTGCATAAGTTTATAGAAGAATTTTGAGATGATATGTGAGGGAATTTTGTGTGTTTGAGCAAGTTCTTTCACGAAATCCAACAATCCCCTCTTAATAGTGCGGGATCCCTATACTCAAGAACAAACCGAAAAAGGAGCCGAAGCTTTCTGTCTTTGTCTTGTGTCTCTGCTCTTGAGTGATATATGTATATATGTTTATGTTCCGTAGTCATGATCCTCACACAGCCCTTGCGACATAATCCTGAGATATACTTGATAAACATGATTAGTCCCAACATGCATGTTGTCATCAACATCAAAATATGATTAAGGGCATGATTGCACTTTCACGTGGGACATCACCAAGCTGAACGTGTGCAGATCGCGGAGGTGTCGTACCTTTGGTGCTAGGATCGGTCGATCGTGAAGACGTATGACTACATCAACCACATTGTCATAACGCTTCCGCTTATGGTCTACGAGGGTACGTGGACAACACTCTTCCCTCTCATTGCTATGCATCACCATGATCTTGCGTGTGTGTAGGAATTTTTTTGCAATAACTGCGTTCCCCAATAGTGGCATCTGAGCCAGGTTTATGCGTAGATGTTATATGCACGAGTAGAACACAAAGGAGTTGTGGGCATGGGTATATACATATTGCTTCCCATCACTAGTTTATTCTTGATTCGGGGGTATTGTTGGATGAAGCGGCTCAGACCGACATTACGCGTATGCTTACGCGAGACTGGTTCTACCGACGTGCTTCGCACATAGGTGCCTGGTGGGTGTCAGTTTCTCCAACTGTAGTTGAATCGGATTCAATGAACATGGTTCTTTCTGAAGATCAAAAAGCAACCACTATACCGTGTTGTGGTTTTTGATTCGTAGGTAAGAACGGTTCTTGATCAACCCGTAGCAGCCATGTAAAACTTGCAACAACAAAGTAGAGGACGTCTAACTTGTTTTTGTAGGGCATGTTGTGATGTGATATGGTCAAGACATGATGCTAAATTTTATTGTATGAGATGATCATGTTTGTAACACAGTTATCGTCAACTGGCAGGAGCCATATGGTTGTCGCTTTATTGTATGAAATGCAGTCGCCATGTAATTGCTTTACTTTATCACTAAGCGGTAGCGATAGTCGTAGAAGCAACAGTTGGCGAGACGACAACGATACTTCCATGGAGATCAAGGTGTCAAGCCGGTGACGATGGTGATCATGACGGTGCTTTGGAGATGGAGATCAAAGGCACAAGATGATGATGGCCATATCATATCACTTATATTGATTGCATGTGATGTTTATCCTTTATGCATCTTATTTTGCTTAGTTCGGCGGTAGCATTATAAGATGATCTCTCACTAAATTTCAAGGTATAAGCATTCTCCCTAAGTATGCACCGTTTCTACAGTTCGTCGTGCCGAGACACCACGTGATGATCGGGTGTGATAAGCTCTACGTTCACATACAACGGATGCAAGCCACTTTTGCACACGCGGAATACTCGGGTTAAACTTGACGAGCCTAGCATATGCAGATATGGCCTCGGAACACTGAGACCAAAAGGTCGAGCGTGAATCATATAGTAGATATGATCAACATAGTGATGTTCACCATTGAAAACTACTCCATCTCACGTGATGATCGGACATGGTTTAGTTGATGTGGATCACGTGACCACTTAGATGATTAGAGAGATCTCTATCTAAGTGGGAGTTCTTAAGTAATTTGATTAATTGAACTTTAATTTATCATGAAACTTAGTACCTGATAGTATTTTGCATGTCTATGTTGTTGTAGATAGATGGCCCGTGCTGTTGTTTTGTTGAATTTTAATGTGTTCCTAGAGAAAGCTAAGTTGAAAGATGATGGTAGCAACTACACGGACCGGGTCTGTAACTTGAGGATTATCCTCATTGCTGCACAAAAGAATTATGTCCTGGAAGCATCCCGAGGTGACAAACCCGTTGCAGGAGCAACGCTAGATGTTGTGCACACCTGGCAGAGCAAAGCTGAAGACTACTCGATAGTTTAGTGTGCCATGCTTTACGGCTTAGAACCGGGACTTGAACGACGTTTTGAATGTCATGGAGCATATGAGATGTTCCAGGAGTTGAAGTTAATATTTCAACCAAATGCCCGGATTGAGAGATATGAAGTCTCCTATAAGTTCTACAACTACAAGATGGAGGAGAATAGTTCTGTCAGTGAACATATACTCAGAATGTCTGGGCACCACAACCACTTGACTCAACTGGGAGTTAATCTTCCTGATGATATTGTCATTGACAAAGTTCTTCAATCACTGCCACCAAGCTACAAGAGGTTCATGATGAACTATAATATGCAAGGGATGGATAAGACAATTCCTGAGCTCTTTGCAATGCTAAAGGCTGCGGAGGTAGAAATCAAGAAGGAGCATCAAGTGTTGATGGTCAACAAGACCACCAGTTTCAAGAAAAGGGGTAAAGGGAAGAAGGGGAACTTCAAGAAGAACAGCAAGCCAGTTGCTGCTCAAGTGAAGAAACCCAAGTCTGGACCTAAGCCTGAGACTGAGTGCTTCTACTGCAAAGGAACTGGTCACTGGAAGTGGAACTGCCCCAAGTATCTGGCGGAGAAGAAGGATGGAAAAGTGAAAGGTATGTTTGATATACTCCCTCCGTTCCTAAACACTTATCTTTCTAGGCATTTCAATAAGTGACTACATACGGAGCAAAATGAGTGAATCTACACTCTAAAATATGTCTACATACATCCGTATGTAGTAGTCATTTGAAATGTCTAGAAAGACAAATATTTAGGAACGGAGGGAGTACATGTTATTGATGTGTACCTTACTAATGCTCGTAGTAGTGCCTGGGTATTTGATACTGGTTCAGTTGCTAACATTTGCAAATCGAAACAGGGGCTACAGATTAAGCGAAGATTGGCTAAGGATGAGGTGACGATGCACGTGGGAAATGGTTCCAAAGTCGATGTGATCGCCGTCGGCACGTTACCTCTACATCTACCTTCGGGATTAGTTTTAGACCTAAATAATTGTTATTGGGTGCCAGCGTTGAGCATGAACATTATATCTGGATCTTGTTTTATGTGAGATGGTTATTCATTTAAATCAGAGAATAATGGTTGTTCTATTTATATGAGTAATATCTTTTATGGCATGCACCCTTGATGAGTGGTCTATTTTTACTAAATCTTGATAGTAGTGATACACATGTTTATAGTATTGAAACCAAAAGATGCAGAGTTGATAATGATAGTGCAACTTATTTGTGGCACTGTCGTTTAGGTCATATTGGTGTAAAGCACATGAAGAAACTCCATTCTGATGGACCTTTGGAATCACTTGATTATGAATCACTTGGTACTTACGAACTATGCCTCATGGGAAAGATGACTAAAACTCCGTTCTCCGGAAACATGGAGCAAGCAACAGAGTTATTGGAAATCATACATACTGATGTATGTGGTCCAATGAACATTGAAGCTCGTGGCGAATATCATTATTTTCTCACCTTCACAAATGATTTGAGCAGATATGGGTATATCTACTTAATGAAAAATAAGTCTGAAACATTTGAAAAGTTCAAAGAATTTAAGAGTGAAGTGGAAAATCATCATAACAAGAAAATCAAGTTTCTACGATCTGATCGTGGAGGTGAATATTTGAGTTATGAGTTTGGACTTCATTTGAAACAATGCGGAATAGTTTCGCAACTCACGCTTACCTGGAACACCACAACGTAATGGTGTGTCTGAACGTCGTAATCGCACTTTATTAGATATGGTGCGATCTATGATGTCTCTCACTGATTTACCGCTATAATTTTGGGGTTATGCTTTAGAGACAGCTGCATTCACGTTAAATAGGGCACCATCTAAATCCGTTGAGACGACACATTATGAACTGTGGTTTGGCAAGAAACCCAAGTTGTCATTTGTTAAAGTTTGGGGCTGCGATGCTTATGTGAAAAAACTTCAACCTGATAAGCTCGAACCCAAATTGGAGAAATGTGTCTTCATAGGATACCCAAAGGAGACTGTTGGGTACATCTTCTATCACAGATCCGAAGGCAAGATATTCGTTGCTAAGAATGGATCCTTTCTAGAGAAGGAGTTTCTCTCAAAAGAAGTGAGTGGGAGGAAAGTAGAACTTGACGAGGTAATTGTACCTTCTCCCTTATTGGAAAGTAGTTCATCACTGAAATCAGTTCCAGTGATTCCTACTCCAGTAAGTGAGGAAGCTAATGATGATGATCATGAAACTTCTGATCAAGTTACTACCGAACCTCGTAGGTCAACCAGAGTAAGATCCGCACCAAAGTGGTATGGTAATCCTGTTCTGGAAGTCATGTTACTTGACCATGATGAACCTACGAACTATGAGGAAGCGATGATGAGCCCAGATTCTGCAAAATGTCTTGAGGCCATGAAATCTGAGATGGGATCCATGTATGAGAACAAAGTATGGACTTTGGTTGACTTGCCCGATGATCGGCAGGCCATAGAGAATAAATGGATCTTCAAGAAGAAGACTGACACTGACGGTAATATTACTGTCTACAAAGCTCGACTTGTTGCAAAAGGTTTTCGACGAGTTCAAGGGGTTGACTACGATGAGACCTTCTCACCCGTAGCGATGCTTAAGTCCGTCCAAATCATGTTAGCAATTGTCGCATTTTATGATTATGAAATTTGGCAAATGGATGTCAAAACTGCATTCCCTAATGCATATCTTAAATAAGAGTTGTATACGATGCAACCAGAAGGTTTTGTCAATCCAAAAGGTGCTAACAAAGTGTGCAAGCTCCAGCGATCCATTTATGGACTGGTGCAAGCCTCTCGGAGTTGGAATATACGCTTTGATAGTGTGATCAAAGCATATGGTTTTATACAGACTTTTGGAGAAGCCTGTATTTACAAGAAAGTGAGTGGGAGCTCTGTAGCATTTCTGATATTATATATAGATGACATATTGTTGATTGGAAATGATACTGAATTTCTGAATAGCATAAAAGGATACTTGAATAAGAATTTTTCAATGAAAGACCTCAGTGAAGTTGCTTATATATTGGGCATCAAAATCTATAGAGATAGATCAAGACGCTTAATTGGACTTTCACAAAGCACATACCTTGATAAAGTTTTGAAGAAGTTCAAAATGCATCAGTCAAATAAAGGGTTCTTGTCTGTATTACAAGGTGTGAAGTTGAGTCAGACTCAATGCCCGACCACTGCAGAAGATAGAGAGAAAATGAAGGGTATTCCCTATGCTTCAGCCATAGGCTCTATAATGTATGCAATGTTGTGTACCAGACCTAATGTGTGCCTTGATATCAGTTTAGCGGGGAGGTACCAAAGTAATCCAGGAGTGGATCACTGGACAACGGTCAAGAATATCCTGAAATACCTGAAAAGGACTAAGGATATGTTTCTCGTATATGGAGGGGACAAAGATCTCGTCGTAAACGGTTACGTCGATGCAAGCTTTGACAATGATCCGGATGACTCTAAGTCACAAACCGGATACGTGTTTTTATTAAATGGTGGAGTTGTCATTTGGTGCAGTTCCAAGCAGAGCATCGTGGTGAGATCTACATGTGAAGCGGAATACATAGCTGCTTTGGAAGCAAAAAATGAAGGAGTCTGGATGAAGGAGTTCATATCCGATCTAGGTGTCATACCTAGTGCATCGGGTCCAATGAAAATCTTTTGTGACAATACTGGTGCAATTGCCTTGGCAAAGGAATCCAGATTTTACAAGAGAACCAAGCACATCAAGAGACGCTTCAATTCCATCTGCGATCAAGTCAAGGAGGGAGGCATAGAGATTTGCAAGATACATATAGATCTGAATGTTGCAGACCCGTTGACTAAGCCTCTCTCACAAGCAAAACATGATCAGCACCAAGACTCCATGGGTGTTAGAATCATTACAATGTACTCTAGATTATTGACTCTAGTGCAAGTGGGAGACTGAAGGAAATATGCCCTAGAGGCAATAATAAAGTTGTTATTTATATTTCCTTATATCATGATAAATGTTTATTATTGAAAGTGCTAGTGATCGACTAGAGGGGGGGTGACTAGGCGATTTTTATGAAAGTCTTTAAAACATGGAAGTTTCGAAGACAAACGATAGAAATAAACCTATTACCATGCAGCGGAAGGTAGACTACACTAGGCAAACCATAGTCAAGTATTCAATGGAGTGAAAGCACAATGACTAATAGCAGCTAGGCAGTAAAGATCAGGTAGGAAGATATTGTGAAGCCAATCAGAACAAGCAGTCACTCAGTGAAGACAAAAGATAAAGCAATCATACAATGACTTCACAAGGACCAACAGTAAGTAAAGGGAAGGGAAGGATGAAACCAGTGACTCGTTGAAGACAATGATTTGTTGGACTAGTTCCAGTTGCTGTGACAACTATACGTCTAGTTAGGGAGGCTGAGATTCAACTCAGAAGACCTCGTCTTCACCTTATTCCCCTTGAGCTAAGGACACCCAGTCCTCGCCCAATCACTCTGGTAAGTCTTCAAGGTAGACTTCCAAACCTTCACAGACTTCGTTCACCGGCGATCCACAATGACTCTTGGATGCTCAGAACGCGACGCCTAACCGGCTGGAGGATTCACAATCCTCAAGTGTAATAAGTCTTCAGATCACACAGACAGGAAGACTTAAGTGATGCCTAACACTCTTTGGCTCTGGGTGTTTAGGGATTTATCCTCGCAAGGAATTCTCTCTCAAAGGCTTCGAGGTGGGTTGCTCTCAAACGACAACAGCCGTGTACTAACTCTGAGCAGCCAACCATTTATGGTTGTAGGGGGTGGGCTATTTATAGCCACTAGGCAACCTGACCTGATTTGTCCGAAATGACCATGGGTCACTAAGGAACTGACACGTGTTCCAACGGTCAGATTTCAAACACACACGGCAACTTTACTTGGGCTACAAGCAAAGCTGACTTATCCAACTCTCGACAAGATTTGCTCTCATAGTCTTCACTCGAAGACATAGGATTTTGGTTAAGCATCACTTCAGTCATTCTGATTGTTTCTCTTGGACCCCACTTAATAGAACGGTTGTTCCTATGACTCAACAAGGAAAAACACAGAATGACAAAACTGCTAAGTCTTCACGCTCCATAGTCTTCACGCGATGTCTTCTCTTGTCATAGTCTTCAATGTGAATGTCTTCACATACCACCTTTGACTTCAATGTCTTCATACATTTTTAGGGGTCATCTCTGGTAGGAAAACCGAATCAATGAGGGACTTCTACCTGTGTTATCCTGCAATTCTCACAAACACATTAGTCCCTCAACCAGGTTTGTCGTCAATACTCCAAAACCAACTAGGGGTGGCACTAGATGCACTTACAATCTCCCCCTTTTTGGTGATTGATGACAAACTGGTTGAAGTTTTCAACGGGGAATAAAATATGTGAAATTGTAAAGGATAGGTTATTGTATTCATAAGTGGCAAAGGCTCCCCCTGAAGATGTGCATATAAGTAATTTGCTTTTGGTATGCAAATGCACATGGCAGGTTGTACTTGTGGAGATCCTCTTCAACTTATGATGACAATTCATCATGCATGAAAAGTATGTGAAGATAATGACATGCATAATGAAAAATGGACGCCTACAAAATGATCTAAGTGCAGAATTTATCGTCACACATGCGGAATTTATCATCGCATCACAGAAAAGCAAATAAGTAGTAGACGACCATCGAGTTTGAGTGTTACAACTCAAAGAACCAAATGTATCAAAACGTGAGAGTTGTAAACACTAGGCAAAATATAAAACCACCGCCCATATGGACCCTCTTGAAGACTATAAAACTCATATGCTTCTCCCCCTTTTGTCAGTAAGGACCAAAAAGGTTTGAAGACATAGAGCACCTACTCGTTCCCATGAGGAGTTGGTGAAGCAGTAGGGTCGTCGGAGTTCGTTGGCGGTGCAGACGAACTCGGTGCAGTGGTGATTCGCGCCGAAGGTGGTGAAGTAGCATCGTCTTCATCGTCGATGACACGTGCATTCACTGTTGCAGCAGAGGAGGAGAACTCGGAGTCTTCAAGAGACGGAGTACGCCGCAGCAAGGTCCTTCTTGGAGGTGTTGAGTCAAACTTGAAGCGTTCAGAGAAACCATCCTCTTGAAGATCATCTTAAGAACACATAAGCGTCAGCCCTTTCCATGTACGCCGACAAGTTTCATGGGCGACAAAGGCATTCTTGGTGGCAAGGTTGCGAATCCTGTTTATGTCCACCAAGAGGATTTGCATTTGGCGCTTCATCCAGTCATGATGCTTATCCTATTTCTGATGAAGGGCAACCAGAAGCTCTCGGTCATTGAGAACATAGGATCGCTTCTTGGGCCGTTGTGCAATGGTGCTTTCAGTGGCTTCAGTGAGGGCACGATGAGGTGCACGGGTAGTACCAGCCAGAGGATAAACACGAGTGACTGTTGGGTCGCCTTCAATGTGTTGAGAGAAACTTTGCTTATCAGCATTCTGAAGACTAAGGGGCTCCTTGGCAGGCTCTGGATAGATGGCTTCAACTGACATGGCGACGTCAGGCAGAAAAATCCGATGATTGCGAGCAGAGGGCTGATAGGTGACAGCTGAGTGTAGTTTGATCAGACGCATAATCCATGGGGCATAAAACTTCAAGCCAAAGAGATCATATCTGGGTGCAGCAAGTTGGTGGATGAAGAAGTCTTGTGCATTGAAGCTTTTGCCGTGAAGAATATGGAAGACCAAAGTCTTCATTGCACCTTCCAGCTTTGCATGTGGAGTATGTCCTTTGATGGGCCAGAGAGTTCGCCTTATGATGTGATAGATAGTGCGTGGCAGATACTCAAGGTCTTCAACAAAGAACTCCTTAGGATATTCAACATCTGGAGGCAAAGGCTTCATCATGCTAAGCATCTGACTCATGTTGGGTTCAGGCTTGTGAAAAATGCTTTCCATAGCAGCACTGTGAAGCTGACAACCAGGTTCATAAAGATCTCCTGGAGTGGGCAGGCCAGTGAGCTCAATGATATCAAAGGCTTTGGCTTCGTGATGAACATTGCATGTCATCCACTCAAGGACCCAAGTCTTCGGATCCCTGTTGTAGCCACGAATATGAAGAGTGGCATAGAATTGGAGCAGCAATTCTTCTTCCAGTGCTCCTTGTCAGTGACGAACTGCAACAAACCAGATTCTATGAAGCAATCCAGTGCTTCTTCCAAACAGGGCAGACCAGTTAAGGCTTCAGTGTCAAGACGCATATGGGGAAAAATGCGACCTTGATTGTACAAGATGCATGACTAATAACTGAGCTGTTGATAGCTCCAAAACCGATTAGAAGATATTCTTGCCTTTGAGTAGGGGTTCTTGGCGCTATTGAAGAAGATGTTGTGTGCTTTGAAGCCATTGATATTGAATGATCTGGGTGCAGATGCAGTTCCTAGAAACCTAGGCAGCCTTGGCATTGGCTTCTGAACCTGAGGCATGCGCTCGACGTGATAGTAAAATTGGGGACCAGTAGCAGGTGGAGGAACAAGAAGAGGCCATTTGACAGTGATGAGCTGACCATAGTTGTATGCTTGCTCAATAGTATGTGGCCTTGGTGGCGGAACAGGAGCAGTGGCATCAACAGAGGCGTTAGGCTGCACATCTGTTGCAGGTGCATCATTGGCTTCATTGGCCTCTGGCACAGTGTTAGGTGCAGGCTCTACAGTGTCTTCAGCCATGACCCCGTCATTGGCTTCAGTGGTGTTAGTGGTGGCAGCCTCAGGATTCTCAACCTCCACTTGAGGAGCTGAAGGGTCGGGCACTGACACGTTCACTTCAAGAACAACTTCTTCAGTGATGGGGAAAGTAGGGACACGTTCTTCTGCTTGTTTTTCTTCGCCTGATGCAGTCGGATTGTCTTCAGCAACTTTAGCTTCAGACTCAGAAACGTTCACAGTAGGAGTGGCTTCGGGGAACACCTGACATGCAACAGATTGGTGGTGCACTTCTCCTTCTGAAACGCTCGAAAGAGGGACTTGGGGCCTTAGTCCTTTGTGAAGCCTACGTAACGCTGGCGACGCCTGTGAAGATGGAGTTGGCTGGGCCTCAAAGTCATCCTCTTCTTGCACTGATGGGGTTGCTTGCGGTTGGGGAGAGCTTGGAGTGTCTTGTCTCTGTGGGTGATCAGCCCACGATGCATCCTGAGCAGTTGGCGTCAGAGGACGACCAATGCTGATGAGTTCGCTGTGCGTAAGCACAGGCAATGATACCAATTAGTGCTCGATCTGAGGAAGGACTTCATCATCTTCAACATTGTCATGGTGACCAATGTCTTCAGCAGCGGTGGGGTCAACTGTTGGAATGTCTTCAGCTTTAGGAGCCTCTGTGGAAGCAGGCTCATGAACTATCATCCGTCGTTCTTGATGCGAAGATTTAGGACGAGCAACCGAGATGGGCTCGACAACAAGGGGCTCTCTGGGAGCAGCCCAATCTTTCTTGGTTTTGCGCTTCTTCTTGGAGGGAGCGACATCAGAAGCGTCAGGATTTTTCCTCTTTCTGGCTTCAGCCTCGGCAGCCCTTGTCTTCTTCAGGTATGAAGCGGTGGAAGTGACCTTTGGCTTTGAGCCGGACATGCTGCTTGGGAAGACAATGCGGGGTTCTTCCTGCCTTGAAGGTGCAGATGTGTCAGTCGATGGCTTCTTCTTCTTTGCAGCCATTCTGGGGTCAATGCCAGGACGCCCAAGAGCCTTGCGCTTCTCAGCTTCATTGTAGGCTTGCACGCACTTGTCAGCCAGACTCTTCATGCGCTCACGAGACCCTTTAGCTTCTTCACGTTTCTTGAGAAATGCTTCCTTGAGCTCGTGCAGCATAATCTTGAAGTTTTTCACATCTTGCACGCTGAGATTGGCCATGTGCTTCTTGAACTGAGCTTTCTCATAGTCGATCTTTTTCTTCAGTTCAACGATGCGCTAAGCTAGAGCTAGCTCAGAAGCAATGGTGCCAGTGAAGGCGACGCTGAGGCCAATTGGAAGTTGCAGATCATCAAAGCTGAGATTGGGGGATTCAAACCACTCATCAATGAAATTGTGAGGGACTGCTACGTCAAAGAGAGGCAACTCATTGAAGATTTATGCTTCTTCTTTGCTCTTGATCAGTTGCTCAAGAGCGTCATCTGCAAGATCTTCATCACTGGACAGATCAATGGCGTCGTTGCGCAGAATAGCAGCAGCAGTCAGTTCTTGGCTGGTGGGTTGCAAGGGCATCTTTACTCTCGAGGGCTTGGAGATGCGTGACAAATCTTCAGACTGCACACTATGTTTAGGAGGTGCAGTGGCCAGAGGCTTCGCCTGTAAGACCTTTGGTGCAGGAGCAGGCTTTGAAGCTTTAGGCTTCTTCAGTTTCTTTGGCTTCGGCGGTGCAGGCGCTTCGGCTCATCCATGGCAATCCCTTGAACCATGATAGGAGTGATGAGACCTTCCAGGTTGTAGAAGGGCCCAACAAGATTGGGTTCAGCTTCGCGTGTGCCATCAGCACGAGGAGCAGAGGGGCCTGGATTGAAGTCTAAGCCTCATGACTTCTTGTTCTCTTTGGCCGAGTTCCTGGCAAACTGAAGGTTGCGCTTGAACAGATTATCATCGCGGCACCACAGTAATGAGGATGGGTCTGCATCCGTAGGCTGTGGTCCACGGACCATGCAAGGATAGAAGCCTTGTTCAATGGCTTCAGCTCTGGACTTGGGTTGAAGATTTCTGTATAGAATGTCTCCCCATGGTCGTTTGATGGCATTCTTCTCAGCATACTCCTGGGTCACGAACCTGTACTTGAACCACTGTTTTGCCCAATATCTTCGAATCCATTGGATTCGAGTTTTTTGCTGATTGTAGTCCTCCTCTGGATCTATCTTGTATAGCTCATAGAGGTCAGGAGGCAAATCTCTTGAGGTGTTGCCATGATGCTGTCTGCCACCCTTTCTTGTAGGTTTCTCTGGTGCCATGAAGCTTAAACTGAAGGGCTTCAACACGTTTAAAGGCTTCAAAGGCTTCCGCTTTCTAGTCAAACAGGAACTGGCTTCGGGAGAGTTAATGTGATGCTGTAAAAATTCTACAAACGAATGCAGACTATGAGAACCAAGGGATTCTCCCACAGACATGTACCTGTGACAGCATTAAGGTGTGAGGGAAGGGGAAGAGGTCATATGCATTCTCAGAAGATTTTGAAGATAAATCAGTTTAGAAGACATTGACCTCATAGTGCGAAGACATTCACTCATAGATAGAGAGTTGGTTCCAGATTTGTACGAATCCACGAATAAGTACAAGTGAGGAATCTAACTACTTTGTGAAGCATAAGTGAACATACTAGGCATATTGTGAGATGAAGTATGAAATAGATCCAACTTGTGTCAACAGAAACTGCTTGTGGTAGAAAGTGATGAATCTATAGGATCAAAGGGGCCGTAAAAAGGAAGTTTTATTTACCACACGAAGAACTGCTAGACGGAGTGGGAGAGGAGGCCGAGCAGTTCGATTGTCCATGCCCTAACTTGGCAACGAAGGACACCTACGGCGACGGCAGAGAAGACGATGTCCGCGGCCGGCGTGAAGACGGCGTCGGTGAGGTCGCGGCAGCTAAGCGCTTCATCGCCGGCGTCGTCGACGGCTAGCGCTGGCGCTAGGGTTTGTGCGAGAGTGGAAGAAAGGATAATGACTGTGCTGAGGCATGTATTTATAGGGACAGGGACGGCACAGTGTTATTACACAGGTGCCCCTGGCGATTCACATCTGAAGGACACGTGGCCATCATGCAACATATCGGAGGTTGTTCCATGTTCCCACGCATGCCTGGATTGTCGGGTGGTCGTTCCCACTTCTCCGGGTTTCAGGTGAAGGAATTAGCATTGAAAATAGACTTAATGTTTGTCTCTGTATCTTTTGCTGACTAGGACGCAGAGAAGACATTCGACAGTTTCAATAGAATGCATATGATTTGGACAGATTGAGTTTGAGATAGAAAACATAGAGAGATTAGGGTCCGATCACATTCACTTAGTTCAAAAGATTCAACAAGGAAGACGTAGTTATAAGTGAATGTTGTAGAGGACAGAACACTAGTATGTATATATCAGAAGACAATCAAGTCAACATAGTGAAGATAATCATGAAGACAAGTTGAAAATGAAGACAAACAAAATGTGAAGACATAGCACATGTAACGCCATGGGTAGAACACTTCAAACAGAAGAATTTGGTGGTGGCGTTACCCACCGTATAGGAAGTATTAGACCCAGACATGGCGCGCAATTATCTGTATTCACACTCAAAATGTAAGTCTTCATTGATTGAAGATATACTTTACTTCGTGTGTTGCACATCTAAGTCATCAACATGCATAAGTGTTAGGATGTGTGCCTGATCACAGGACATTTGAGGATTCCAAGATATTTAGCTCACACCGTAACTTGCAAAACCTCTTCTCATCCAAGGGCTTGGTGGAGATATCTGACAATTGCTCATCAGTGTTGACGTGTATGATATCAATATCTTCCTTCACAACATGATCTCTGAGAAAGTGATGACGAATTTCGATGTGCTTTGTCTTCGAGTGCTGAACTGGGTTGTTGGCAATCTTGATGGCGCTTTCATTGTCGCAGTAGAGTGGTACTTGCTTCAGGTGAATGCCATAGTCTTTTGAGTGTTTGCTTCATCCATAGAAGCTGAGCGCAGCAAGATCCAGCAGCAATGTATTCAGATTCAGCAGTGGAGAGAGATACACAGTTCTGCTTCTTTGAAGACCAACATACAAGTGATTGTTGGAAATATGCCCTAGAGGCAATAATGAAAGCATTATTATTATATTTCCTTGTTCATGATAATTGTCTTTATTCATGCTATAATTGTGTTATCTGGAAATCGTAATACATGTGTGAATAACAGACATCAACATGTCCCTAGTGAGCCTCTAGTTGACTAGCTCGTTGATCAACAGATAGTCATGATTTCCTGACTATGGACACTGGATGTCATTGATAACGAGATCACATCATTAGGAGAATGATGTGATGGACAAGACCCAATCCTAAACATAGCACAAGATCGTATAGTTCGTTTGCTAGAGTTTTCTAATGTCAAGTATCTTTTCCTTAGACCATGAGATCGTGTAACTCCCGGATACTGTAGGAGTGCTTTGGGTATGCCAAACGTCACAACGTAACTGGGTGACTATAAAGGTAGACTGCGGGTATCTCCGAAAGTGTCTGTTGGGTGACATGGATCAAGACTGGGATTTGTCACTCCGTATGACGGAGAGGTATCACTGGGCCCACTCGGTAATGCATCATCATAATGAGCTCAGAGTGACCAAGTGTCTGGTCATGGGATCATGCATTACGGTACGAGTAAAGTGACTTGCCGGTAACGAGATTGAACGAGGTATTGGGATACCGACGATCGAATATCGGGCAAGTAACATATCGATAGACAAAGGGAATAGCGTACGGGGTTGATTGAATCCTCGACATCGTGGTTCATCCGATGAGATCATCGTGGAGCATGTGGGAGCCAACATGGGTATCCAGATCCCGCTGTTGGTTATTGACCGAAGAGTCGTCTCGGTCATGTCTGCTTGTCTCCCGAACCCGTAGGGTCTACACACTTAAGGTTCGGTTACGCTAGGGTTGTAGGGATATGTATATGCAGTAACCCGAATGTTGTTCGGAGTCCCGGATGAGATCCCGGACGTCACGAGGAGTTCCGGAATGGTCCGGAGATAAAGATTTATATATGGGAAGTCCTGTTTCGGGCATCGGGACAAGTTTCGGGGTCATCGGTATTGTACCGGAACCACCGGAAGGGTCCCGGGGGTCCACCGGGTGGGTCCACCTGCCCCGGGGGGGCACATGGGCTGTAAGGGGGTGCGCCTTGGCCTAATGGGCCAAGGGCACCAGCCCCACATAGGCCCATGCGCCTAGGGTTTAAGGGGGCAAGAGTCCTAGGAGGGTAAGGCACCTCCTAGGTGCCTTGGGGGGAGGGAAAACCCCCCTTGGCCGCCGCACCCCCTAGGAGATTGGATCTCCTAGGGCCGGCCACCCCCCCTTGGCCCTCCTATATATAGTGGGGGAGAGGAGGGACTTCATACCTGAACGCCCTGGCCTTTGGTTGCCTCCTTCTCCCTCCTCAACACCTCCTCCACCTCCATAGTGCTTAGCGAAGCTCTGCCGGAGTACTGCAGCTCCATCAACACCACGCCGTCGTGCTGCTGCTGGTGCCATCTCCCTCAACCTCTCCTCCCTCCCTTGCTGGATCAAGAAGAGGAGACGTGGCTGTTCCGTACGTGTGTTGAACGCGGAGGTGCCGTCCGTTCGGCGCTGGTCATCGGTGATTTGGATCACGTCGAGTACGACTACATCATCACCGTTCTTTTGAACGCTTCCGTGCGCGATCTACAAAGGTATGTAGATGCATCTGATCACTCGTTGCTAGATGAACTCCTAGATGATCTTGGTGAAACGAGTAGGAAAATTTTTGTTTTCTGCAACGTTCTCCAACAGTGGTATGAGAGCTAGGTCTATGCGTAGTTCTTCTTGCACGAGTAGAACACAATTTGTTGTGGGCGTAGATTTGTCAACTTTCTTGCCGTTACTAGTCCTTTCTTGCTTCAGCGATATTGTGGGATGAAGCGGCCCGGACCAACCTTACACGTACGCTTACGTGAGACCGGTTCCACCGACTAACATGCACTAGTTGCATAAGGTGGCTGGCGGGTGTCTGTCTCTCCCACTTTAGTTGGAGCGGAATTGATGAACAGGGTCCTTATGAAGGGTAAATAGAAGTTGACAAATCACGTTGTGGCTTTAACGTAGGTAAGAAAACGTTCTTGCTAGAACCCTAATTCAGCCACGTACAACTTGCAACAACAATTAGAGGACGTCTAACTTGTTTTTGCAGCAAGTGGTTTGTGATATGATATGGCCAAAGTTGTGATGAATGATGAATGATCTATATGTGATGTATGAGATGTTCATGCTATTGTAATAGGATTCACGACTTGCATGTCGATGAGTATGACAACCGGCAGGAGCCATAGGAGTTGTCTTTATTCTTTTAATGACCTGCGTGTCATCGAGAAACGCCATGTAAATTACTTTACTTTATTGCTAAACGCGTTAGCCATAGTAGTAGAAGTAATAGTTGGCGAGCAACTTCATGGAGACACGATGATGGAGATCATGATGATGGAGATCATGGTGTCAAGCCGGTGACAAGATGATCACGGAGCCCCAAGATGGAGATCAAAGGAGCTATGTGAAAATGGCCATATCATGTCACGTTTATTATTTGATTGCATGTGATGTTTATCATGTTTTTGCATCTTGTTTACTTAGAACGACGGTAGTAAATAAGATGATCCCTCACAATAAAATTCAAGAAGTGTTCCCCCTAACTGTGCACCGTTGCGACAGTTCGCTGTTTCAAAACACCACGTGATGATCGGGTGTTTTATTCAGACGTTCACATACAACGGGTGTAAGACAGATTTACACATGCAAACACTTAGGTTGACTTGACGAGCCTAGCATGTACAGACATGGCCTCGGAACACAGAAGACTGAAAGGTTGAGCATGAGTCGTATAGAAGATACGATCAACATGAAGATGTTCACCGATGTTGACTAGTCCGTCTCACGTGATGATCGGACACGGTCTAGTTTAACTCGGATCATGTAATACTTAGATGACTAGAGGGATGTCTAATCTAAGTGGGAGTTCACTAATAATTTGATTAGTTGAACTTAATTATCATGAACTTAGTCTAAAATCTTTGCAATATGTCTTGTAGATCAAATGGCCAACGTAGTCCTCAACTTCAACGCGTTCCTAGAGAAAACTAAGCTGAAAGACGATGGCAGCAACTATACGGACTGGGTCCGGAACCTGAGGATCATCCTCATAGCTGCCAAGAAAGATTATGTCCTACAAGCACCGCTTGGTGACGCACCCGTTCTCCCTGCAGAACAAGATGTTATGAACGCTTGGCAGGCACGTTTCGATGACTACTCCCTCGTTCAGTGCAGCATGCTTTACAGCCTAGAGCCGGGGCTCCAAAAGCGTTTTGAGAGACATGGAGCATATGAGATATTCGAAGAGCTGAAAATGGTTTTCCAAGCTCATGCCCGGGTCGAGAGATATGAAGTCTCCGACAAATTCTTCAGCTGTAAGATGGAGGAAAACAGTTCTGTCAGTGAGCACATACTCACTATGTCTGGGTTGCATAACCGCTTGACTCAGCTAGGAGTTAATCTCCCGGATGATGCGGTCATTGACAGAATCCTCCAGTCGCTTCCACCAAGCTACAAGAGCTTTGTGATGAACTTCAATATGCAGGGGATGGAAAAGACCATTCCTGAAGTATTTGCTATGCTGAAATCAGCGGAGGTAGAAGTCAGGAAGGAACATCAAGTGTTGATGATCAATAAAACCACTAAGTTCAAGAAAGGCAAGGGTAAAAAGAACTTCAAGAAGGACGGCAAGGGGGTTGCCGCGCCCGGCAAGCAAGCTGCCGGGAAGAAGCCAAAGAATGGACCCAAGCCCGAGACTGAGTGCTTTTATTGCAAGGGAAGCGGTCACTGGAAGCGGAACTGCCCTAAGTACTTAGCGGATAAGAAGGCCGGCAAAACCAAAGGTATATGTGATATACATGTAATTGATGTGTACCTTACTAGTGCCCGTAGTGGCTCCTGGGTATTTGATACCGGTGCAGTTGCTCACATTTGTAACTCAAAGCAGGGGCTGCGGAATAAGCGGAAACTGGCAAAGGACGAGGTGACGATGCGCGTCGGGAATGGTTCCAAGGTCAATGTGATCTCCGTCGGCACGCTACCTCTGCATCTCCCTTCGGGATTAGTTTTAAACCTTAATAATTGTTATTTAGTGCCAGCTTTGAGCATGAACATTGTATCGGGATCTCGTTTAATTCGAGATGGCTACTCTTTTAAATCTGAGAATAATGGTTGTTCCATTTTTATGAGAGATATGTTTTATGGTCATGCTCCTATGGTGAATGGTTTATTCTTTATGAATCTCGAACGTGATGCTACACATGTTCATAATGTGAGTACCAAAAGAAGTAAAGTTGATAATGATAGTCCCACATACTTGTGGCACTGCCGCCTTGGTCACATAGGTGTCAAACGCATGAAGAAGCTCCATGCTGATGGACTTTTAGAGTCTCTTGATTATGAATCATTTGACACGTGCGAACCATGCCTTATGGGTAAAATGACCAAGAGTCCGTTCTCAGGAACAATGGAGCGAGCAACCGACTTATTGGAAATCATACATACCGATGTGTGCGGTCCAATGAGTGTTGAGGCTCGCGGTGGCTATCGTTATGTTCTCACCCTCACTGATGATTTAAGTAGGTATGGGTATATCTACTTAATGAAACACAAGTCTGAAACCTTTGAAAAGTTCAAGGAATTTCAGAGTGAGGTTGAAAATCAACGTGACAGGAAAATCAAGTTTCTGCGATCAGATCATGGAGGAGAATACTTGAGTCACGAGTTTGGCACACACTTAAGAAAATGTGGAATAGTTTCACAACTCACGCCGCCTGGAACACCTCAGCGTAATGGTGTGTCCGAACGTCGTAATCGCACTCTATTAGATATGGTGCGATCTATGATGTCTCTTACCGATTTACCGCTTTCTTTTTGGGGCTATGCTTTAGAGACTGCCGCATTCACTTTAAATAGGGCTTCGTCGAAATCCGTTGAGACGACACCGTATGAATTATGGTTTGGGAAGAAACCTAAGCTGTCGTTTCTAAAAGTTTGGGGATGCGATGCTTATGTCAAGAAACTTCAACCTGAAAAGCTCGAACCCAAATCGGAAAAATGCGTCTTCATAGGGTACCCAAAAGAAACTATTGGGTACACCTTCTACCTCAGATCCGAAGGCAAGATCTTTGTTGCCAAGAATGGGTCCTTTCTGGAGAAAGAGTTTCTCTCGAAAGAAGTAAGTGGGAGGAAAGTAGAGCTTGATGAAGTATTGCCTCTTGAACCGGAAAATGGCGCAACTCAAGAAAATGTTCCTGAGGTGCCAGCACCGACTACAGAGGAAGTTAATGATAATGATCAAGATACTTCTGATCAAGCTCCTACTGAAATTCGAAGGTCCACAAGGACACGTTCCGCACCAGAGTGGTACGGCAACCCTGTCTTGGAAATCATGTTGTTAGACAACGGTGAACCTTCGAACTATGAAGAAGCGATGGCGGGACCGGATTCCGACAAATGGCTAGAAGCCATGAAATCCGAGATAGGATCCATGTATGAAAACGAAGTATGGACTTTGACTGACTTGCCCGTTGAACGGCGAGCCATAGAAAATAAATGGATCTTTAAGAAGAAGACAGACGCGGATGGTAATGTGACCATCTATAAAGCTCGGCTTGTCGCTAAGGGTTATCGACAAGTTCAAGGGGTTGACTACGATGAGACTTTCTCACCGGTAGCGAAGCTGAAGTCCGTCCGAATCATGTTAGCAATTGCCGCATTCTATGATTACGAAATATGGCAAATGGACGTCAAAACGGCATTCCTTAATGGTTTCCTTAAGGAAGAATTGTATATAATGCAGCTGGAAGGTTTTGTCGATCCTAAGAATGCTGACAAAGTGTGCAAGCTCCAACGCTCGATTTATGGGCTGGTGCAAGCATCTCGGAGTTGGAACATTCGCTTTGATGAGATGATCAAAGCGTTTGGGTTTACACAGACTTATGGAGAAGCCTGCGTTTACAAGAAAGTGAGTGGGAGCTCTGTAGCATTTCTCATATTATATGTAGATGACATAGTCTTGATGGGAAATGATATAGAACTCTTGGACAGCATCAAGGCCTACTTGAATAAAAGTTTTTCAATGAAGGACCTTGGAGAAGCTGCTTATATATTAGGCATCAAAATCTATAGAGATAGATCAAGACGCCTCATAGGTCTTTCACAAAGCACATACCTTGATAAGATATTGAAGAAGTTCAATATGGATCAATCCAAGAAAGGGTTCTTGCCTGTGTTACAAGGTGTGAAATTGAGCTCAGCTCAGTGTCCGACCACGGTAGAAGATATAGAAGAGATGAGCGTCATCCCCTATGCCTCAGCCATAGGTTCTATTATGTATGCCATGCTGTGTACCAGACCTGATGTTAACCTTGCCGTCAGTTTGGTAGGAAGGTACCAAAGTAATCCCGGCAAGGAACACTAGACAGCGGTCAAGAATATCCTGAAGTACCTGAAAAGGACTAAGGAAATGTTTCTCGTTTATGGAGGTGACGAAGAGTTCGTCGTAAAGGGTTACGTCGACGCTAGCTTCGACACAGATCTAGATGACTCTAAGTCACAAACCGGATACGTGTATATTTTGAATGGTGGGGCAGTAAGCTGGTGCAGTTGCAAGCAAAGCGTCGTGGCGGGATCTACATGTGAAGCGGAGTACATGGCAGCCTCGGAGGCAGCACATGAAGCAATATGGGTGAAGGAGTTCATCACCGACCTAGGAGTCATACCCAATGCGTCGGGGCCGATCAAGCTCTTCTGTGACAACACTGGAGCTATTGCACTTGCCAAGGAGCCCAGGTTTCACAAGAAGACAAGGCACATCAAGCGTCGCTTCAACTCCATTCGTGAAAATGTTCAAGATGGAGACATAGAGATTTGTAAAGTACATACGGACCTGAATGTAGCAGATCCGTTGACTAAACCTCTCCCTAGAGCAAAACATGATCAACACCAGAATTCCATGGGTGTTCGATTCATCACAATGTAACTAGATTATTGACTCTAGTGCAAGTGGGAGACTGTTGGAAATATGCCCTAGAGGCAATAATAAAAGCATTATTATTATATTTCCTTGTTCATGATAATTGTCTTTATTTATGCTATAATTGTGTTATCTGGAAATCGTAATACATGTGTGAATAACAGACATCAACATGTCCCTAGTGAGCCTCTAGTTGACTAGCTCGTTGATCAACAGATAGTCATGATTTCCTGACTATGGACACTGGATGTCATTGATAACGAGATCACATCATTAGGAGAATGATGTGATGGACAAGACCCAATCCTAAACATAGCACAAGATCGTATAGTTCGTTTGCTAGAGTTTTCTAATGTCAAGTATCTTTTCCTTAGACCATGAGATCGTGTAACTCCCGGATACTGTAGGAGTGCTTTGGGTATGCCAAACGTCACAACATAACTGGGTGACTATAAAGGTAGACTGCGGGTATCTCCGAAAGTGTCTGTTGGGTGACATGGATCAAGACTGGGATTTGTCACTCCGTATGACGGAGAGGTATCACTGGGCCCACTCGGTAATGCATCATCATAATGAGCTCAGAGTGACCAAGTGTCTGGTCATGGGATCATGCATTACGGTACGAGTAAAGTGACTTGCCGGTAACGAGATTGAACGAGGTATTGGGATACCGACGATCGAATCTCGGGCAAGTAACATATCGATAGACAAAGGGAATAGCGTACGGGGTTGATTGAATCCTCGACATCGTGGTTCATCCGATGAGATCATCGTGGAGCATGTGGGAGCCAACATGGGTATCCAGATCCCGCTGTTGGTTATTGACCGGAGAGTCGTCTCGGTCATGTCTGCTTGTCTCCCGAACCCGTAGGGTCTACACACTTAAGGTTCGGTTACGCTAGGGTTGTAGGGATATGTATATGCAGTAACCCGAATGTTGTTCGGAGTCCCGGATGAGATCCCGGACGTCACGAGGAGTTCCGGAATGGTCCGGAGATAAAGATTTATATATGGGAAGTCCTGTTTCGGGCATCGGGACAAGTTTCAGGGTCATCGGTATTGTACCGGAACCACCGGAAGGGTCCCGGGGGTCCACCGGGTGGGTCCACCTGCCCCGGGGGGCCACATGGGCTGTAAGGGGGTGCGCCTTGGCCTAATGGGCCAAGGGCACCAGCCCCACATAGGCCCATGCGCCTAGGGTTTAAGGGGGCAAGAGTCCTAGGAGGGTAAGGCACCTCCTAGGTGCCTTGGGGGGAGGGAAAAACCCCTTGGCCGCCGCACCCCCTAGGAGATTGGATCTCCTAGGGCCGGCCACCCCCCCTTGTCCCTCCTATATATAGTGGGGGAGAGGAGGGACTTCATACCTGAACGCCCTGGCCTTTGGTTGCCTCCTTCTCCCTCCTCAACACCTCCTCCACCTCCATAGTGCTTAGCAAAGCTCTGCCGGAGTACTGCAGCTCCATCAACACCACGCCGTCGTGCTGCTGCTGGTGCCATCTCCCTCAACCTCTCCTCCCTCCCTTGCTGGATCAAGAAGAGGAGACGTGGCTGTTCCGTACGTGTGTTGAACGCGGAGGTGCCGTCCGTTCGGCGCTGGTCATCGGTGATTTGGATCACGTCGAGTACGACTACATCATCACCGTTCTTTTGAACGCTTCCGTGCGCGATCTACAAAGGTATGTAGATGCATCTGATCACTCGTTGCTAGATGAACTCCTAGATGATCTTGGTGAAACGAGTAGGAAAATTTTTGTTTTCTGCAACGTTCCCCAACAGTGATCGTCCCAGAAAATGACATGTGCCTGATGTAGACTTGCGATCCACCTTGTCACCAGCATAATCAGCATCCCAGAATCCAACTAGATCAAACTCTGAGCCCTTTGGATACCATAATCCTAGTGTTGGGGTGTGAGCCAAATATCTGAGAATTCGCTTCACAGCTAAGTGATGTGATTCCTTTGGTGCCGCTTGGAACCGGGCACACATGCAAACACTAAGCATGATATCTGGCCTAGATGCACATAAATAAAGTAAGGAACCAATCATGGAGCGGTATACCTTTTGATCAAACTCTTTACCATTGTCGTCGGGACCCAGATGATGTTTGGCTGACATTGGCATCATGTAGCCTTTGCAATCTTGCATTCCAAATTTCTTCAGGAAATCTTTGAGGTATTTCTCTTGAGATATAAAGATGTCGTTGCGTTGCTGATGTATTTGAAGACGAAGGAAGAACTTCAGCTCACCCATCATGGACATCTGATATTGCTCTTGCATCATATATCCAAACTCGTCAGTGTATTTCTGATTGGTGCAGCCGAAGATAATGTCATCCACATATATTTGGCACACAAACAGTTCACCATCATATGTCTTCGTGAAGAGAGTGGGGTCGAGGGAACCAGGTTTGAAGCCTTTGCTTTTCAGGAAGTCTTTGAGTGTGTCATACCAAGCCCTAGGGGCTTGTTTGAGGCCATACAGTGCCTTGTTGAGCTTGTACACCATGTCAGGATGTTTTGGATCTTCAAAGCCAGGCGGTTGTGCAACATACACTTCTTCATCAATCTTGCCATTGAGAAAAAGCGCACTTCACATCCATTTGATGCAGAAGAATGTTATGATGATTTGCATAGGCCAGCAGTATGCGTATGGCTTCAAGTCTAGCCACAGGAGCAAATGTCTCATCAAAGTCAATCCCTTCAACTTGAGTATATCCTTGAGCAACGAGACGAGCTTTGTTTCTGACAACTTGACCATGCTCATCTTGCTTGTTGCGATATATCCATTTGGTGCCTATTATATTGTGCTTGCGAGGATCAGGACGCTTAACCAGTTCCCATACATTATTCAGCTCAAACTGTTGAAGCTCTTCTTGCATAGCTTGAATCCATTCAGGTTCCATGAAGGCTTCATCAACTTTCTTGGGTTCAGATATTGAGACAAATGCGAAGTGCCCATAGAAATTTGCTAGTTGTATTGCCCTTGAACGAGTGAGTGGACCTGGTGCATTGATGCTATCAATTATTCTCTCAATCTGTACTTCATTTGCAACACGAGGATGTACAGGACGAAGATTTTGCTCTTGCTGATCATTTTCATCGTTAGAAGGATTGTCTTGAGGCTGAGCATTATCTTTAGGTTGATCAGGTGCGGAGATGATAAGTTCCTCTTCAGGCTGAGCTTCAGAAGGTATGATTTCTCCAGTTCCCATGAGTTTGATTGATTCACTGGATGGAACTTTATCTAGCACATTTGGGAGGTGCTCTCTTTGCGAGCCGTTAGTCTCATCGAACCGCACATCCACAGTTTCAACCACTTTATAGTGAAAGAGGTTGAAGACTCTGTAGGAGTGCGAATCCTTTCCATATCCAAGCATAAAACCTTCATGTGCTTTTGGTGCAAATTTTGAAGTGTGATGTGGATCCTTGATCTAGCACCTGGCACCAAATACTCTGAAGTAACTGACATTTGGCTTCTTGCCAGTAAGGAGCTCATAGGATGTCTTGTTCAGAAGCTTGTGAAGATAAACACGGTTGATGATATGGCATGCAGTATCAATGGCTTCAGGCCAGAATTTTCTTGGAGTCTTGTATCCATCAAGCATCGTCCGAGCCATCTCAATAAGTGTTTTGTTCTTGTGTTCGACGACGCCATTCTGCTGTGGCGTGTACGGAGCTGAGAATTCATGTGTGATGCCCAAAGTATCAAGATATGTATCTAGGCCAGTGTTCTTGAATTCAGTGCCATTGTCACTTCTGATGTGCTTTATCTTGACGCCATAGTTGTTCATTGCTCGATTGGCGAAGCGTCTGAAGACATCCTGCACTTCAGTCTTGTAGAGGATTATATGCACCCAAGTATATCTTGAATGGTCATCAACAATGACAAAGCCATAGAGACAAGCAGTAGTAGTAAGAGTTGAGTAATGAGTGGGACCGAAAAGATCCATGTGGAGCAGTTCGAAGGATTGAGTCGTTGTCATGATTGTCTTCGAGAGATGCTTGGCCCTCGTCATCTTTCTTGCTTCACAGGCACCGCATAAGTGATCCTTCTTGAACTTGACGCCCTTGATGCGTATGACATGCTTCTTTCTTGCAAGAGTGTGCAAGTTCCTCATGCCAGCATGCCCTAGCCTCCGATGCCAGAGTCAGCATTCTGAAGCTTTTGCTAGAAGACATACGGCAAGATGTGGTCCTGCTGAGAAATCTACCACGTACAAATCATCTTTCCAATACCCTTCAAACACTAGAGACTTGTCAGATTCCATTAGAACAAGGCAACGATATTTTCCAAACATCACAATCATGTTTAAATCGCAAAGCATTGAGACAGACATTAAGTTGAAACCAAGGGATTCAACAAGCATGACTTTATCCATGTGTTGATCCTTTGAGATTGCAACTCTACCTAGACCCAATACATTACTTTTACCAGTGTCAGCAAATGTGATGTGACTTTTGTCAGATGGACGTAAGGTTGAGTCCATAAGAAGGCTTCGCTTGCCAGTCATGTGATTGGTACACCCACTATCAATAATCCATTCTAAAGCAGCTGGTGTCGTACCCTACAGTGCAGTTAGGGGGATAGGCTTCACGAAGAGAATTGTGAAGCAAAAACATTTGACGATCTAGTGGATTATGAAAGCTCAGATCGAGATTAGGACTGATAGGGCAAGTAGCAAGCGACTCAGGAACAAAGTACATAATAAGACCATTTGGGCATTTGATCTTGCGCCCTACAAGATGTTTAAGGTCCCCAGCAATAGCTTCAGACGATTTTGGTTTTTGGCTGGAGACCTTTCCCTGCAAAAGAGAGTTAAGCTTTCTTAGCCACCCACATCTTCAAGGGTGGCTTCGAAGCAATGAGTCTAAGTGCAGCATCTGAGAACTTTGGCTTTGGAGCCCTAGCAAAAAGTCTTGAAGGTGGACAATAGTACTCATAAGAATAAGCAGAATAGTTCTTGGTCTTATGAACATGGCAGTTTGATGAACCGCGCTCATATTCATAGGCCTGAGTATGGCTTCCCTGCAAAACATTTGTATTAGTGCGACTCAGGTGAGTCCTCTGTCTATATGAAGCCTTTGGGCCGTATGAAGCCTGTGGTCTGGGGTTTGTCTTCTTCACTTGTGGTGTCATGAAGACATTCACGGGAAGATTCTCCAAACACCTTTTCAGCAACCAGACCTTCTTCATAGGCGGCCCATTCCTGCAGTTAGTACCAATATACCTGGCAAACACTTCACCATTCTGATTCTTAAACAGTTTATAGTTTGCATCAAAGGATTCATCAATAACAATGGGATTAGCACAAGTGAAGCTAGATAGGTGGATGGATCCACTAAAGGTCCCTTTGCAACAACCCATGTGGTTTTGGGGTACTGCTCAGGTTTCCAGTAAGAGCCATCAGCATTCATTTTCCTTTCAAACCCAACACCCTCTTTCCTAGGGTTTCGGTTCAGGATCTGCCTTTTGAGGACATCACATAGTGTCTGATGCCCTTTGAGACTTTTGAACATCCCTGTTTCAAGCAATGCCTTCAACCTAGCATTCTCATCAGCAATAACAGTGGCATCCTCAGCAGAGGGGTTAGTTATCACATCAACAATTGAAGATATTGCAACAGTAGCAGCAGTAGAACATTCAACAATAGAAGTAGCGTTATCACGCTCAATGCATTTAAGACATGGTGGTTCAAAACCTTCCTGAGCGGAACTGATCTGTTTGGCGCGAAGTGACTCGTTTTCCTTTTGAAGATCTTCATGAGACGCTCTCAATTTTTCAAGGTCTTGCTTCCTTTGAAGATAATCATAGGAAAGCTTTTCATGAGATGTTGAGAGCGTTTCATGACGACTTTCAAGTTCCTCATACTTAACATGAAGATTTTTTATGTCTTCAATTAAGGACTAAGATCGAGTCATTTCAGCATCCAATAGGTCATCGCTTTGTCTAATAGTTTTTGAATATGTTCCATAGCTTTCTGTTGTTTAGTTGCAATTTTAGCAAGTGTTTTGTAGCTGGGTTTGGAACCACAATCAGAGTCATCTTCACTTGATGTTTGATAGTGAGTGGCGCGTGAGTTTACCTTGGCACCGCGTGCCATGAAGCAGTAGTTAGGAGCGGAGTAGTCCTTGTCATTTGCATAGGTGTCGGTGACGGAGTCATTGTCTTCAGTGTTGAAGATGGACTTGGCAACATATGTTGTAGCCAGACTCGCATCGCCAGAATCGGACTCCTCCTCAGACTCCACCTCCGCCTCCTCAGAAGCAAACTCCTCCTCCGAATCCATTTCCTTGCCAACAAACGCACGAGCCTTGCCAGATGAGCTCTTCTTGTGTGATGAAGACTTTGAGGAAGACTTGGAAGAAGACTTTGAGTATTTCTTCTTCTTCTTGTCATTAAAATCATACTCCTTGCTCTTCTTTTTCTTCTTGTTCTCATTGTCCCACTGCGTACACTCAGAGATGTAGTGGCCAGGTTTCTTGCACTTGTGGCATGTTCTCTTCTTGTAGTCATGAGCAGAAGCTTCATCATTCCTTGAGCTTGATCTTGAGGACTTTCTGAAGCCTTTCTTCTTGGTGAATTTTTGGAACTTCTTCACAAGCATAGCAAGCTTCTTTCCAATGTCTTTAGGATCATCAGAACTGCTGTCAGATTCTTCTTCAGATGAGGAGACAGCTTTTGCCTTCAAGGCACGAGTTCGCCCATAGTTGGGACCGTAGATATCTCTTTTCTCAGAAAGCTGAAACTCATGTGTGTTGAGCCTCTCAAGTATGTCAGACGGATCGAGTGTCTTGAAGTCAGGACGTTCTTGAATCATCAAGGCTAGGGTGTCAAACGAGCTGTCAAGTGATCTCAGGAGTGTCTTGACGACTTCATGCTTGGTGATCTCAGTAGCGCCGAGGGCTTGAAGCTCATTTGTGATGTTAGTGAGTCGATCAAACGTGAGCTGGACATTCTCATTGTCATTTCTCTTGAAGCGGTTGAAGAGGTTGCGAAGGACACCTATTCTCTGATCTCTCTGGGTTGAGACGCCTTCGTTGACCTTGGAGAGCCAGTCCCAGACTAGCTTAGATATTTCCAAAGCACTCACGCGGCCATACTGTCCTTTGGTCAGATGACCACAGATGATGTTCTTGGCAGTGGAGTCCAGTTGAACGAACTTCTTGACATCAGCAGCGGTGACACCTTCACCAGCCTTGGGAACGCCATTCTTGACGACATACCATAGGTCGACATCAATGGCTTCAAGATGCATGCGCATCTTATTCTTCCAGTAGGGATATTCAGTTCCATTGAAGACGGGGCACGCAGTGGAGACTTTAATTATCCCTGCAGTCAACATAGCTAAAACTCCAGGTGGTTAAACCGAATCACACAGAACAAGGGAGTATCTTGCTCTAATACCAATTGAAAGTGCTAGTGATCGACTAGAGGGGGGGTGAATAGGCGATTTTTATGAAAGTCTTCAAAACATGGAAGTTTCGAAGACAAACAATAGAAATAAACCTATTACCATGCAGCGGAAGGTAGACTACACTAGGCAAACCATAGTCAAGTATTCAATAGAGTGAAAGCACAATGACTAATAGCAGCTAGGCAGTAAAGATCAGGTAGGAAGATATTGTGAAGCCAATCAGAACAAGCAGTCACTCAGTTAAGACAAAAGATAAAGCAATCATACAATGACTTCACAAGGACCAACAGTAAGTAAAGGGAAGGGAAGGATGAAACTAGTGACTCGTTGAAGACAATGATTTGTTGGACCAGTTCCAGTTGCTGTGACAACTGTAAGTCTGGTTAGGGGGGCTGAGATTCAACTCAGAAGACCTCGTCTTCACCTCATTCCCCTTGAGCTAAGGACACCTAGTCCTCGCCCAATCACTCTGGTAAGTCTTCAAGGTAGACTTCCAAACCTTCACAGACTTCGTTCACCGGCGATCCACAATGACTCTTGGATGCTCAGAACGCGACGCCTAACCGGCTGGAGGATTCACAGTCCTCAAGTGTAATAAGTCTTAAGATCACACAGACAGGAAGACTTAAGTGATGCCTAACACTCTTTGGCTCTGGGTGTTTAGGGCTTTATCCTCGCAAGGAATTCTCTCTCAAAGGCTTCGAGGTGGGTTGCTCTCAAACGACAAAAGTCGTGTACTAACTCTAAGCAGCCAACCATTTATGGTTGTAGGGGGTGGGATATTTATAGCCACTAGGCAACCCGACCTGATTTGTCCGAAATGACCCTGGGTCACTAAGGAACTAACACGTGTTCCAACGGTCTGATTTCAAACACACACGGCAACTTTACTTGGGCTACAAGCAAAGCTGACTTATCCAACTCTCGACAAGATTTGCTCTCATAGTCTTCACTCGAAGACATAGGATTTTGGTTAAGCATCACTTCAGTCATTCTGACTGGTTCTCTTGGACCCCACTTAACAGTACGGTGGTTCCTATGACTCAACAAGGAAAAACACAGAACGACGAAACTGCT
Source organism: Triticum dicoccoides (assembly GCF_002162155.2). Taxonomy (NCBI): domain Eukaryota; kingdom Viridiplantae; phylum Streptophyta; class Magnoliopsida; order Poales; family Poaceae; genus Triticum; species Triticum dicoccoides. The sequence goes on along the minus strand of NC_041390.1, from coordinate 218,426,166 downwards.
AAGTCTTCGCGCTCCATAGTCTTCACGCGATGTCTTCTCTTGTCATAGTCTTCAATGTGAATGTCTTCACATACCACCTTTGACTTCAATGTCTTCATACATTTTTAGGGGTCATCTCTGGTAGGAAAACCGAATCAATGAGGGACTTCTACCTGTGTTATCCTGCAATTCTCACAAACACATTAGTCCCTCAACCAGGTTTGTCGTCAATACTCCAAAACCAACTAGGGGTGGCACTAGATGCACTTACAATTATTCATGCTAGAATTGTATTAACCGAAACTTAGTATATGTGTGAATACATAGACAAACAGAGTGTCACTAGTTTGTCTCTACTTGACTAGCTCGTTGAATCAATGATGGTTATGTTTCCTAAGCATAGACATGAGTTGTCATTTGATTAATGGGATCACATCATTAGAGAATGATGTGATTGACTTGACCCATCCGTTAGCTTAGCACGATGATCGTTTAGTTTATTGCTATTGCTTTCTCCATAACTTATACATGTCCCTATGACTATGAGATCATGCAACTCCCGAATACCGAAGGAACACTTTGTGTGCTACCAAACATCACAACGTAACTGGGTGATTATAAAGGTGCTCTATAGCTGTCTCCAATTGTGTTTGTTGAGTTGGCATAGATCGAGATTAGGATTTGTCACTCCGATTGTCGGAGAGGTATCTCTGGGCCCTCTCGGTAATGTACATCACTATAAGCCTTGCAAGCAATGTAGCTAATGAGTTAGTTATGGGAGGTAGCATTATGGAACGAGTAAAGAGACTTGCCAGTAACGAGATTGAACTAGGTATTGAGATACCGACGATCGAATCTCAGGCAAGTAACATACCGATGACAAAGGGAACAACATATATCGTTATGCGGTTTGACCGATAAAGATCTTCGTAGAATATGTAGGAACCAATATGAGCATCCAGGTTCCGCTATTGGTTATTGACCATAGACATGTCTCGGTCATGTCTACATAGTTCTCGAACCCATAGGGTTCGCATGCTTAACGTTCGGTGACGATTGGTATTATGAGTTTATGTGCTTTGATGTACCGAAGGTAGTTCAGAGTCCCAGATATGATCACGGACATGAAGAGGAGTCTCAAAATGGTCGAGACATAAAGATCGATATATTGGACGACTATATTTGGACATCGGAATGGTTCCGGGTGAGATCGGGCATTTACCGATGTACCGGGAGGTTACCGGAACCCCCAGGGAGGTATATGGGCCTTATTGGGCCATAGTGGGAGATAGGAGAAGGGAGCAAAGGAGGGGGCGCCCCCCCCCACCCAAGCTCAATCCAAATTGGGAGGGGGTCGGCCCCTCCTTTCCTTCCTCCTTCCTCCCCCTTCCTTCTCTCCTAATCCAACTAGGGAAGGGGGGATCCTACTCCCGGTGGGAGTAGGACTCCCCTTGGGGCACACCTAGGAGGCCGGCCCCCTCCCCCTCCTCAACTCCTTTATATACAGGGGAAGGGGGGCACTCCATAGAAACACAAGTTGATCATTGATCTTTTAGCCGTGTGCGGTGCCCCCCTCCACCATAATCCACCTCGGTCATGTCGTAGTGGTGCTTAGGCGAAGCCCTGTTCCGGTAGCAACACCATCACCGTCATCACGTCGTCGTGCTGATGAAGCTCTCCCTCGATACTCTACTGGATCGTGAGTTCGTGGGACGTCACCGAGCTGAACGTGTGCATATCACGAAGGTGTCATACCTTCGGTGCTAGGATCGGTCAATCGTGAAGACGTACGATTACATCAACCGCGTTGTCATAACGCTTCCGCTTACGGTCTACGAGGGTACATGGACAACACTCTTCCCTCTCGTTGCTATACATCACCATGATCTTGCGTGTGCGTAGGAAATTTTTTGAAATTACTGCGTTCCCCAACAGTCACCTTGACGCCAATCGTCTCAGATGACGTTGTTCCTTCCCCAAGGCCTCACACCATGGAACAGGCACTCAATCGTGAAGGTCAGCTTGTCACTGTCAGATGGCCAATTATGGTTCCTCCCACTGCTCCCGGACCACAATATGATTACCATGTGGAGCAGAGGCCTCAAGTTCAGAAGCCCAAGCCTAGGCTGGCAAGGCTTCCAATTGTTGCAACTACATAGGGTTCTTTCAGCGTGCATAGCTTCAGAGAGCACAATACTTTCTTTGACAGCGCCAATAATCCTTATTCGAAGCCAAAGATCTCCTCCGACAGATTCTGGAGTTATCTACAACGAAGCTATTACTCATGCATCCTCTACAACCAAGAGCGGATTTTTCCACACATGCATCTAGATTGTGAAGCTATAGCTGGGCTGCCTTGTCTTGAAGAAGCTCTTGACTGCTCTAGGGATGTTGGTCTTCTGCCTTTCATGACTGACAAAGAACACTGGAATGAAGAGCTCCTGCTGCAGCTATGCCACCCTCCATATTCGCGGCTACAACGGGGATCCGAAGACTTGGAACCTTGAGTGGATGACAGGTGATGTACATCACGAAGCCAAGGCTCAAGACATCATCGAGCTTACTTCCCTACCCACTCCAGGTGAATTATATGAACTTGGTTGTCCGCGTCATAAAGATGAGCTGTAGAGCATTTTTTAGAGGCCTGAGCCAAACATGAGCCAGATGCTCAGCATGATGAAGCCATTGCCTCAAGACGTTGAATACCCAAAGGAGTTCTTTGTGAAGGATCTCGAGTACTTGCCACGCATAGTATACCATATTCTGAGGCGTACTCTATGGACGATCAAGGGACATTCTTCTGAAGCTAAGCCTGAAGGAGCCATGAAGACTTTGGTATTCTATATCATCAATGGCATCAGATTCAACACCCAGGATTTCTTCATCAAACAACTTGTTGCTTCTGGGAGTGATCTATTTGGCCTAAAGTTCTATGCTCCAAGGGTGATGCGCATGCTTAAGCTTCATTCCACCATAGACTATCAGCCCTCAGCGCTCAACCACATTGTTTTTCTGCCTGAGGTTGATCTGTCTATTGAAGCCATCTACCCCGAGCCTGCCTAGAAGCCCCTACATCTTCAGAATGTTGAACATCAAAGCTTCTCGCAGCCAATTGAAGGAATTCTTGTCCCCAATGCTGCAACCCCCGCTTATCCTCTGGCTGGAAACATGAGAGTGCCATGCCGCGCTAACACTAAAGCCACTACAAGTACAATTGCCCAAAGGCCTCAGAAACGTTCTCGTGTACTCAATGACCGAGAGCTTCTTGTGGCATTGCATCAGAAGCGGGATAAGCATCATGACTGGCTGAAACGTCAGATGCAGAGTCTCTTGGTGGATGTCAATCGCATCCGTAACTTGGCCACCAAGAACTCATCTGTTGCTCATGAAGCCTGTCGCCGGTCCTGGAAGAGCCTCACAATGCTCTATCCTGAAGACGATCTTCGCGAAGATGGCTTGACAAAGAACTTCAAGTTTGATTCCAGGCCTCCACCAAATGCAAGCTGGCATCGCACGCCGTCTATTGAAGATTTTGAACATTCGTCTTCGGCTGCAACTGTCGTTGCAAAAGTTGTCAATGAAGAAGACGACGCCACTTCACCGACCATGGCTGCACTGCATCTGGATTCTGTGTCAGGCCTGTCTGCACCACCAAACTCCCACGTCGACCTTGCTCCATCATCTACTCCAACTGGGAATGAGTAGATACTCTGTGTCTTCAAACCTTTTTGGTCATTACTGACAAAAGGGGGAGAAGCATATGAGTTGATAGTCTTCAAGCGGGTCCTTATGGGTGGTTGCATTATTTTGCCAAGTATTTACAACTCTCGTCTTTTGAAACAATTTGGTTCTTTGAGTTGTAACACTTAAACTCGATGGTCGTCTGCTACTTTGTGATGCGATGATAAATCCCGCTGTTGGGGAACGTTGCAGAAAATAAAAAATTTCCTACTCGTTTCACCAAGATCATCTAGGAGTTCATCTAGCAACGAGTCATTGGATGCATCTACATACCTTTGTAGATCGCGCACGGAAGCGTTCAAAAGAATGGTGATGATGTAGTCGTACTCGACGTGATCCAAATCACCGATGACCAGCGCCGAACGGATGGCACCTCCGCGTTCAACACACGTACGGGACGGGAGACGTCTCCTCCTTCTTGATCCAGCAAGGGGGAAGGAGAGGTTGATGAAGATCCAGCAGCACGACGGCGTGGTGGTGGATGCAGGGCGTCATAGCAGCAGGGCTTCGCCGAGACTACGAGGGAGAGACGTAACGGGGAGAGGTGGAGGTGCCAGGGGCTGGTGTATGAAGTCCCTCCTCTCCCCCACTATATATAGGGGTACCAAGGGGGGCTGGTGCGTAGCCTAGGAAATCTGATCTCCTAGGTGCGGCGGCCAGGGGAGGGTTTCCCTCCCCCCCAAGGCACCTCGGGGTGCCTTCCACCACTAGGACTCCTCCTAGGGGGAAACCCTAGGCGCATGGGCCTATAGGGGCTGGTGCCCTTGGCCCATCTAGGCCAAGGCGCACCCCCTACAGCCCATGTGGCCCCCCGGGACAGGTGGCCCCACCCGGTGGACCCCCGGGACCCTTCCGGTGGTCCCGGTACAATACCGATAACCCCAAAACTTGTCCCGATGCCCGAAATAGCACTTCCTATATATAATTCTTTACCTCCGGACCATTCCGGAACTCCTCGTGACGTCCGGGATCTCATCCGGGACTCCGAACAACATTCGGGTTTCTGCATATACATATCTTCATAACCCTAGCGTCACCGAACCTTAAGTGTGTAGACCCTACGGGTTCGGGAGACAAGCAGACATGACCGAGACGACTCTTCGGTCAATAACCAACAGCGGGATCTGGATACCCATGTTGGCTCCCACATGCTCCACGATGATCTCATCGGATGAACCACGATGTCGAGGATTTAATCAATCCCGTACGCTATTCCCTTTGTCTATCGATATGTTACTTGCCCGAGATTCGATCGTCGGTATCCCAATACCTCGTTCAATCTCGTTACCGGCAAGTCACTTTACTCGTACTGTAATGCATGATCCCGTGACCAGACACTTGGTCACTCTGAGCTCATTATGATGATGCATTACCGAGTGGGCCCAGTGATACCTCTCCGTCATACGGAGTGACAAATCCCAGTCTTGATCCATGTCACCCAACAGACACTTTCGGAGATACCCGTAGTCTACCTTTATAGTCACCCAGTTACCTTGTGACGTTTGGCATACCCAAAGCACTCCTACGGTATCCGGGAGTTACACGATCTCATGGTCTAAGGAAAAGATACTTTGACATTGGAAAACTCTAGCAAACGAACTATACGATCTTGTGCTATGTTTAGGATTGGGTCTTGTCCATCACATCATTCTCCCAATGATGTGATCTCGCTATCAATGACATCCAGTGTCCATAGTCAGGAAACCATGACTATCTGTTGATAAACGAGCTAGTCAACTAGAGGCTCACTAGGGACATGTTGGTGTCTGTTATTCACACATGTATTACGATTTCCGTATAACACAATTATAGCATGAATAAAGACAATTATCATGAACAAGGAAATATAATAATAATGCTTTTATTATTGCCTCTAGGACATATTTCCAACAGTCTCCCACTTGCACTAGAGTCAATAATCTAGTTACATTGTGATGAATCGAACACCCATGGAATTCTGGTGTTGATCATGTTTTGCTCTAGGGAGAGGTTTAGTCAACGGATCTGCTACATTCAGGTCCGTATGTATTTTACAAATCTCTATGTCTCCATCTTGAACATTTTCACGAATGGAGTTGAAGCGACGCTTGATGTGCCTTGTCTTCTTGTGAAACCTAGGCTCCTTGGCAAGTGCAATAGCTCCAGTGTTGTCACAGAAGAGCTTGATCGGCCCCGACGCATTGGGTATGACTCCTAGGTCGGTGATGAACTCCTTCACCCATATTGCTTCATGTGCTGCCTCCGAGGCTGCCATGTACTCCGCTTCACATGTAGATCCCGCCACGACGCTTTGCTTGCAACTGCACCAGCTTACTGCCCCACCATTCAAAATATACACGTATCCGGTTTGTGACTTAGAGTCATCCAGATCTGTGTCGAAGCTAGCGTCGACGTAACCCTTTACGACGAGCTCTTCGTCACCTCCATAAACGAGAAACATTTCCTTAGTCCTTTTCAGGTACTTTAGGATATTCTTGACCGCTGTCCAGTGTTCCTTGCCGGGATTACTTTGGTACCTTCCTACCAAACTTACGGCAAGGTTAACATCAGGTCTGGTACACAGCATGGCATACATAATAGAACCTATGGCTGAGGCATAGGGGATGACGCTCATCTCTTCTATATCTTCTGCCGTGGTCGGACATTGAGCTGAGCTCAATTTCATACCTTGTAACACAGGCAAGAACCCTTTCTTGGATTGATCCATATTGAACTTCTTCAATATCTTATCAAGGTATGTGCTTTGTGAAAGACCTATGAGGCGTCTTGATCTATCTCTATAGATTTTGATGCCTAATATATAAGCAGCTTCTCCAAGGTCCTTCATTGAAAAACTTTTATTCAAGTAGGCCTTGATGCTGTCCAAGAGTTCTATATCATTTCCCATCAAGACTATGTCATCTACATATAATATGAGAAATGCTACAGAGCTCCCACTCACTTTCTTGTAAACGCAGGCTTCTCCATAAGTCTGTGTAAACCCAAACGCTTTGATCATCTCATCAAAGCGAATGTTCCAACTCCGAGATGCTTGCACCAGCCCATAAATCAAGCGTTGGAGCTTGCACACTTTGTCAGCATTCTTAGGATCGACAAAACCTTCCGGCTGCATCATATACAATTCTTCCTTAAGGAAACCATTAAGGAATGCCGTTTTGACGTCCATTTGCCATATTTCGTAATCATAGAATGCGGCAATTGCTAACATGATTCGGACGGACTTCAGCTTCGCTACCGGTGAGAAAGTCTCATCGTAGTCAACCCCTTGAACTTGTCGATAACCCTTAGCGACAAGCCGAGCTTTATAGATGGTCACATTACCATCCGCGTCTGTCTTCCTCTTAAAGATCCATTTATTTTCTATGGCTCGCCGCTCAACGGGCAAGTCAGTCAAAGTCCATACTTTGTTTTCATACATGGATCCTATCTCGGATTTCATCGCTTCTAGCCATTTGTCGGAATCCGGGCCCGCCATCGCTTCTTCATAGTTCGAAGGTTCACCGTTGTCTAACAGCATGATTTCCAAGACAGGGTTGCCGTACCACTCTGGTGCGGAACGTGTCCTTGTGGACCTTCGAATTTCAGTAGGGGCTTGATCAGAAGTATCTTGATCATTTTCATTAACTTCCTCTCTAGTCGGTGCAGGCACCTCAGGAACATTTTCTTGAGTTGCGCCATTTTTCGGTTCAAGAGGTAATACTTCATCAAGCTCTACTTTCCTCCCACTTACTTCTTTCGAGAGAAACTCTTTCTCCAGAAAGGACCCATTCTTGGCAAAAAAGATCTTGCCTTCGGATCTGAGGTAGAAGGTGTACCCAATAGTTTCTTTTGGGTATCCTATGAAGACGCATTTTTCCGACTTGGGTTCGAGCTTTTCAGGTTGAAGTTTCTTGACATAAGCATCGCATCCCCAAACTTTTAGAAACGACAGCTTAGGTTTCTTCCCAAACCATAATTCATACGGTGTCGTCTCAACGGATTTCGACGGAGCCCTATTTAAAGTGAATGTGGCAGTCTCTAAAGCATAGCCCCAAAAAGAAAGCGGTAAATCGGTAAGAGACATCATAGATCGCACCATATCTAACAGAGTGCGATTACGACGTTCGGACACACCATTACGCTGAGGTGTTCCAGGCGGCGTGAGTTGTGAAACTATTCCACATTTTCTTAAGTGTGCCCCAAACTCGTGACTCAAGTATTCTCCTCCACGATCTAATCGTAGAAACTTGATTTTCCTGTCACGTTGATTTTCAACCTCACTCTGAAATTCCTTGAACTTTTCAAAGGTTTTAGACTTGTGTTTCATTAAGTAGATATACCCATACCTACTTAAATCATCAGTGAGAGTGAGAACATAACGATAGCCACCGCGAGCCTCAACACTCATCGGACCGCACACATCAGTATGTATGATTTCCAATAAGTCGGTTGATCGCTCCATTGTTCCTGAGAACGGAGTCTTGGTCATTTTACCCATAAGGCATGGTTCGCACGTGTCAAATGATTCATAATCAAGAGACTCTAAAAGTCCATCAGCATGGAGCTTCTTCATGCGTTTGACACCTATGTGACCAAGGCGGCAGTGCCACAAGTATGTGGGACTATCATTATCAACCTTATTTCTTTTGGTACTCACATTATGAACATGTGTAGCATCACGTTCGAGATTCATAAAGAATAAACCATTCACCATAGGAGCATGACCATAAAACATATCTCTCATAAAAATGGAACAACCATTATTCTCAGATTTAAAAGAGTAGCCATCTCGAATTAAACGAGATCCCGATACAATGTTCATGCTCAAAGTTGGCACTAAATAACAATTATTAAGGTTTAAAACTAATCCCGAAGGGAGATGCAGAGGTAGCGTGCCGACGGCGATCACATTGACCTTGGAACCATTCCCGACGCGCATCGTCACCTCGTCCTTTGCCAGTTTCCGCTTATTCCGCAGCCCCTGCTTTGAGTTACAAATGTGAGCAACTGCACCGGTATCAAATACCCAGGAGCTACTACGGGCACTAGTAAGGTACACATCAATTACATGTATATCATATATACCTTTTGTTTTGCCGGCCTTCTTATCCGCTAAGTACTTAGGGCAGTTCCGCTTCCAGTGACCGCTTCCCTTGCAATAAAAGCACTCAGTCTCGGGCTTGGGTCCATTCTTTGGCTTCTTCCCGGCAGCTTGCTTGCCGGGCGCGGCAACCTCCTTGCCGTCCTTCTTGAAGTTCTTTTTACCCTTGCCTTTCTTGAACTTAGTGGTTTTATTGACCATCAACACTTGATGTTCCTTCCTGACTTCTACCTCTGCTGATTTCAGCATAGCAAATACTTCAGGAATGGTCTTTTCCATCCCCTGCATATTGAAGTTCATCACAAAGCTCTTGTAGCTTGGTGGAAGCGACTGGAGGATTCTGTCAATGACCGCATCATCCAGGAGATTAACTCCCAGCTGAGTCAAGCGGTTATGCAACCCAGACATAGTGAGTATGTGCTTACTGACAGAACTGTTTTCCTCCATCTTACAGCTGAAGAATTTGTCGGAGACTTCATATCTCTCGACCCGGGCATGAGCTTGGAAAACCATTTTCAGCTCTTCGAACATCTCATATGCTCCATGTCTCTCAAAACGCTTTTGGAGCCCCGGCTCTAGGCTGTAAAGCATGCCGCACTGAACGAGGGAGTAGTCATCGAATCGTGCCTGCCAAGCGTTCATAACATCTTGTTCTGCAGGGAGAACGGGTGCGTCACCAAGTGGTGCTTGTAGGACATAATCTTTCTTGGCAGCTATGAGGATGATCCTCAGGTTCCGTACCCAGTCCGTATAGTTGCTGCCATCGTCTTTCAGCTCGGTTTTCTCTAGGAACGCGTTGAAGTTGAGGACTACGTTGGCCATTTGATCTACAAGACATATTGCAAAGTTTTTAGACTAAGTTCATGATAATTAAGTTCAACTAATCAAATTATTAGTGAACTCCCACTTAGATTAGACATCCCTCTATCCATCTAAGTATTACATGATCCGAGTTAAACTAGACCGTGTCCGATCATCACGTGAGACGGACTAGTCAACATCGGTGAACATCTTCATGTTGATCGTATCTTCTATACGACTCATGCTCGACCTTTCGGTCTTCTGTGTTCCGAGGCCATGTCTGTACATGCTAGGCTCGTCAAGTCAACCTAAGTGTTTGCATGTGTAAATCTGTCTTACACCCGTTGTATGTGAACGTCTGAATAAAACACCCGATCATCACGTGGTGTTTTGAAACAGCGAACTGTCGCAACGGTGCACAGTTAGGGGGACCACTTCTTGAATTTATTGTGAGGGATCATCTTATTTACTACCGTCGTTCTAAGTAAACAAGATGCAAAACATGATAAACATCACATGCAATCAAATAATAAACGTGACATGATATGGCCAATATCACATAGCTCCTTTGATCTCCATCTTGGGGCTCCATGATCATCTTGTCACCGGCTCGACACCATGATCTCCATCATCGTGTCTCCATGAAGTTGCTCGCCAACTATTACTTCTACTACTATGGCTAACGCGTTTAGCAATAAAGTAAAGTAATTTACATGGCGTTTCTTGATGACACGCAGGTCATATAAAAGAATAAAGACAACTCCTATGGCTCCTGCCGGTTGTCATACTCATCGACATGCAAGTCGTGAATCCTATTACAATAGCATGAACATCTCATACATCACATATAGATCATTCATCATTCATCACAACTTTGGCCATATCATATCACAAACCACTTGCTGCAAAAACAAGTTAGACGTCCTCTAATTGTTGTTGCAAGTTTTACGTGGCTGAATTAGGGTTCTAGCAAGAATGTTTTCTTACCTACGTTAAAGCCACAACATGATTTGTCAACTTCTATTTACCCTTCATAAGGACCCTGTTCATCGATTCCGCTCCAACTAAAGTAGGAGAGACAGACACCCGCCAGCCACCTTATGCATCTAGTGCATGTTAGTCGGTGGAACCGGTCTCACGTAAGCGTACGTGTAAGGTTGGTCCGGGCCGCTTCATCCCACAATACCGCTGAAGCAAGAAAGGACTAGTAACGGCAAGAAAGTTGACAAATCTACGCCCACAACAAATTGTGTTCTACTCGCGCAAGAAGAACTACGCATAGACCTAGCTCATGATGCCACTGATGGGGAACGTTGCAGAAAACAAAAAATTTCCTACTCGTTTCACCAAGATCATCTAGGAGTTCATCTAGCAACGAGTCATTGGATGTATCTACATACCTTTGTAGATCGCGCACGGAAGCGTTCAAAAGAACGGTGATGATGTAGTCGTACTCGACGTGATCCAAATCACCGATGACCAGCGCCGAACGGACGGCACCTCCGCGTTCAACACACGTACGGGACGGGAGATGTCTCCTCCTTCTTGATCCAGCAAGGGGGAAGGAGAGGTTGATGAAGATCCAGCAGCACGACGGCGTGGTGGTGGATGCAGGGCGTCACAGCAGCAGGGCTTCGCCGAGACTACGAGGGAGAGACGTAACGGGGAGAGGTGGAGGTGCCAGGGGCTGGTGTATGAAGTCCCTCCTCTCCCCCACTATATATAGGGGTACCAAGGGGGGCTGGTGCGCAGCCTAGGAGATCTGATCTCCTAGGTGCGGCGGCCAGGGGAGGGTTTCCCTCCCCCCCAAGGCACCTCGGGGTGCCTTCCACCACTAGGACTCCTCCTAGGGGGAAACCCTAGGCGCATGGGCCTATAGGGGCTGGTGCCCTTGGCCCATCTAGGCCAAGGCACACCCCCTACAGCCCATGTGGCCCCCCGGGACAGGTGGCCCCACCCGGTGGACCCCCGGGACCCTTCCGGTGGTCCCGGTACAATACCGATAACCCCGAAACTTGTCCCGATGCCCGAAATAGCACTTCCTATATATAATTCTTTACCTCCGGACCATTCCGGAACTCCTCGTGACGTCCGGGATCTCATCCGGGACTCCAAACAACATTCGGGTTTCTGCATATACATATCTTCATAACCCTAGCGTCACCGAACCTTAAGTGTGTAGACCCTACGGGTTCGGGAGACAAGCAGACATGACCGAGACGACTCTTCGGTCAATAACCAACAGCGGGATCTGGATACCCATGTTGGCTCCCACATGCTCCACGATGATCTCATCGGATGAACCACGATGTCGAGGATTTAATCAATCCCGTACGCTATTCCCTTTGTCTATCGATATGTTACTTGCCCGAGATTCGATCGTCGGTATCCCAATACCTCGTTCAATCTCGTTACCGGCAAGTCACTTTACTCGTACCGTAATGCATGATCCCGTGACCAGACACTTGGTCACTCTGAGCTCATTATGATGATGCATTACCGAGTGGGCCCAGTGATACCTCTCCGTCATACGGAGTGACAAATCCCAGTCTTGATCCATGTCACTCAACAGACACTTTCGGAGATACCCGTAGTCTACCTTTATAGTCACCCAGTTACGTTGTGACGTTTGGCATACCCAAAGCACTCCTACGGTATCCGGGAGTTACACGATCTCATGGTCTAAGGAAAAGATACTTTGACATTGGAAAACTCTAGCAAACGAACTATACGATCTTGTGCTATGTTTAGGATTGGGTCTTGTCCATCACATCATTCTCCCAATGATGTGATCTCGTTATCAATGACATCCAGTGTCCATAGTCAGGAAACCATGACTATCTGTTGATCAACGAGCTAGTCAACTAGAGGCTCACTAGGGACATGTTGGTGTCTGTTATTCACACATGTATTACGATTTCCGGATAACACAATTATAGCATGAATAAAGACAATTATCATGAACAAGGAAATATAATAATAATGCTTTTATTATTGCCTCTAGGGCATATTTCCAACACCCGCATGAAGCCATTCCACAGACGTCCATTTTTCATCATGCATGTCATTATCTTCGTTATCTCTTTATCTGCATGATGAATTGTCTTCATATGTTGAAGAGGATCTCCACAAAGTAAAACCTGCCATGTGCATTTGCATTCAAAAGCAAACTACTTATATGCACATCTTCAGGGGGAGCCTTTTGCTACATATGAAGACAATGCCTTAATCCTTAACTTTCACATACTTTTATCCCTGTTGAAAACTTTAACCAGTTTTTCACCAATCATTTTGCTAAGTCTTTACAACTCTCGTCTTTTGAAACAATTTGGTTCTTTGAGTTGTAACACTTAAACTCGATGGTCATATTCTACTTTGTGATGCGATGATAAATCCCGCATGAAGCCATTCCGCAGACGTCATTTCTCATTATGCATGTCATTATCTTCGTTATCTCTTTATCTGCATGATGAATTGTCTTCATATGTTGAAGAGGATCTCCACAAAGTAAAACCTGCCATGTGCATTTGCATTCAAAAGCAAACTACTTATATGCACATCTTCAGGGGGAGCCTTTTGATACATATGAAGACAATGCCTTAATCCTTAACTTTCACATACTTTTATCCCCGTTGAAAACTTCAACCAGTTTGTCACCAATCATTTTGCTAAGTCTTTACAACTCTCGTCTTTTGAAACAATTTGGTTCTCTGAGTTGTAACACTTAAACTCGATGGTCATCTGCTACTTTGTGATGTGATGATAAATCCCGCATGAAGCCATTCCGCAGACGTCCATTTTTCATTATGCATGTCATTATATTTGTTATCTCTTTATCTGCATGATGAATTGTCTTCATATGTTGAAGAGGATCTCCACAAAGTAAAACCTGCCATGTGCATTTGCATTCAAAAGCAAACTACTTATATGCACATCTTCAGGGGGGCCCCTTTTGCTACATATGAAGACAATGCCTTAATCCTTAACTTCCACATACTTTTATCCCCGTCGAAAACTTCAACCAATTTTTCACCAATCACCAAAAAGGGGGAGATTGTAAGTGCATCTAGTGCCACCCCTAGTTGGTTTTGGAGTATTGACGACAAACTTGGTTGAGGGATTAATGTGTTTGTGAGAATTGCAGGATAACACAGGTAGTAGTCCCTTATTGATTCGGTTTACCTACCAGAGATGACCCCTAAAATGTGTGAAGACATTGAAGACAATGGTGGTTTGTGAAGATTTTCATAGTGAAGATTATGGCAGGAGAAGACATTCACGTGAAGAATATGGAGTGCGAAGACATAGTTGTTTCGTAGTTTCCTTTTCTTCTTTGTTGAGTCATAGGAACCACCGTACTATTAAATGGGGTCCAAGTGAACAAAGTCAGAGTGACTGAAGTGATGCTCAACCAAATCCTATGTCTTCGAGCGAAGACAATGAGAGAAAATCTTATCCAGAGCTGGATGAGTCAGCTTACTTGTAGCCCAAGTCAAGTTGCCACGTGTGTTTGAAATCCGACCGTTGGACACGTGTCGGTTCCTTAGTGACCCAGGGTCATTTCGGACAAATCAGGTCGGGTTGCCTCCTGGCTATAAATAGCCCACCCCCTACACCATAAATTGGTGGCTGCTCAGAGTTAGTGCACGTCTTTTGCCGTTTGAGAGCAACCCACCTCCGAAGCATTTGAGAGAGAGATCCTTGCGAGCATAAAGCCCTAAACACCCAGATCCAAAGAGTGTTAGGCATCACCGAAGTCTTTCTGTCTGCGTGACTTGAAGACTTGTTACACTTGAGGACTGTGAATCCTCCGGCCGGTTAGGCGTCGCGTTCTGAGCATCCAAGAGTCATTGTGGATCGCCAGTGAACAAAGTTTGTGAAGGTTTGGAAGTCTACCTTGAAGACTTACCAGAGTGATTGGGCGAGGACTGGGTGTCCTTAGCTCAAGGGGAATAAGGTGAAGGCGCGGTCTTCTGGATTGAATCTCAGCCTCCCTAACCAAACGTACAGTTGTCACAGCAACTGGAACTGGTCTACCAACTCCGTGTCTTCACCAAGCAACTGGTTATATCCTTCACTTTACTTTACTTTACAGTTTGTCTTCGTGAAGTCATTGCTTACCTGTATGATCTGATTGACTTCACTGAGTGAAGACTATTTACTGTTTGGCTTCATACTATCTTCCATCTTGATCCTTACTACCTAGTTGTTGATAGTCCTCGTGCTTTCACTTCATTGCAATCTTGACTATGGCTTGTCTAGTGTAGTCTACCTTCCGCTGCATATCAATAGGTTCATTTCCATTGTTTGTCTTCAAAGACCTCGTGTTTTGAAGACTTTCAAAAAAATCGCCTATTCACCCCTCCCCCTCTAGTCGATAACTAGCACTTTCAGAGATTCACTTGGGCCAGTAACCAGGAGAATCCGATTATGTATACTCTAGATAGAATTTTCACATCCACAAACTACAAAAATCCATTTCCCAATGTGCTTGTGAAAGCTTTGCCTAGAGTGTACCCCCATTGATATCTCCCCTCCTACCAGTAAGCAATTTTGATTTGAGAAGTGGTGGTTCAGTGTTGAGGGATTTAGAGATTTTGTTTGTAGAAACTAGAATGCTAGCTGCCTTGTAGAACCCTATTAAGAGTGGTAGTTCAAAATTAGGAGACTTAGGAAAACCTTCAAAGGCCGGAATGCTATTACTGAGGTTGCCCAAGAAAGATGTAAGAAAGATCTTATTGTTGAATACGGTTGTACGTCTTGATATTCTTGTTGAATATGATTGTACGTCTTGATATTCATGTTGAATCCCAACCTTTATCTCTTCATTCTTAGAGTAGAATAGGGGAGATTGCAGGTCAACTCAAGCAGATCTCGCATAATGAGGAAGTTCAAGCTAGGCAGCAATCTAGGGAGAGGGACATTATGGAAGGTGGTAGGAACACTGCATATTTTCATGCTATGGCTAACTAGAGGAGGAGGAAGAAAAGGATCAACATGCTGGAGGGCTCTATTGGACCCGTTGAAGACCCTCAAGGTATCTTAGGCATTGTTGTTAAATTTTACAAGAATTTGTTTGGTTTCCATCCTAAAATTAATGTTAACCTAATGGACAACTTCTGGGCCCCTAGTGAAATGGTCAATGACGGCCAAAACTTCCTCCTTGAGGCTGAGTTCACTGAGGCAAAAGTTAAGGATATTGTATTTGGCTCTATGCCAAAGAAGCACCTGGTCCAAATGGATTTTATTTTTTTGTTTTTCCAACAATTCTAGGATTTGATTAAAAAGATCTCATGAATATGTCTAATTTGCGGAATAGGGAGAGCTAGAACTACTTAGATTAAACCTTTCTCTGCTCACTCTTATTCGTAAAGAGTCTGATATTGTTGTGTCTATACTGAAATATAGGCCTATTGCTCTTACCAACTGTGATTTTAAAATTTTCTCCAAATGTGCAACCAATAGGTTCAGTAGGGTGTGTGATGAGCTTATCTCCGCTAACCAAACAACTTTTCTGAGGGGGAGATATATCATGGAGAGTGTTGTGTATGCACATAAGATTATTCAAGATGTAGTTGTTAATAAGGGTTGTGGGTTCATTTTTTAACTAGATTATGAAAAATCCTATGACATGGTTAATAGAGAGTTTCTTATTTCTATGATGCAACAGAGAAGATTTAGTTAGAAGTGGATCAAGTAATTCAGTCCCTTTTGTTTAATGACATCAATAGCCACTTCTTTAAGACTTGTAGAGTTGTGAGGTAAGGAGATCCTATCTCTCCTTTGCTTTTAAATCTTGTAGCTAATGTTTTCACTCATATCCTTCTTATAAACCTAGACGGGCTACCCGGCCATACAGGCGATGTGTGCGCGCCAGTGATCGTTCAGCCCTTAGATTTGTTTGCCATACATGATTTTACCTTGTTGTCGTCTGCTTAACTGTCCGTTGTTTGTGCTTATTAAAGCTGCATAAACTGGGTAGATAGAAGGTCTATTCCAAAAGCTGCCTACTGGAGTAGTCAATATGCAATATGCTGATGACACTCTCTTGTTCTGAGAGAAAGACATTGGGTCAGCTAGAGATCGCAAATGGGTTTTATCTTGTTTTTAACAAATCTCTGGTATGAGAACTAATTTTAACAAGTGTGATGCAAGATTGATGAGGATGAAGTCCAACCTCTTGCACAAACTTTGTGTTGTAGATTGGGTAAATTCCCATTAACAATTTGTGACGGGCTAGGAGAAGAGTTTTCTTTTTACATGTAGGAAAAAGTGTAGCTAACTGGGATCTAGTGTCCATGAAAAGAGTTTGGTGGGCTAGGAATCCCTAACATGTCAGAATTTAATTTATGCCTTCTTGTCTCCTGGGTCAAGAGGTACCAGCTTTCAGATAAGAGGATTTGGGAGCAGGTCATTGATCTTAAATATAGAACCCAGAACCCTAATACTTTTTCTTGTTCTCCAACTAATGCCTCTCCATTCTCGAAGGGTGTCCAGTCTCATATGAGCTGCTAAAGCAGCCAAAATGGGATATCAATGGAAAGTTGGAAATGGAAAAATATCAATTCTGGGAAGATCACCGGTTTGGCTCTTCTAGTTTACTTTATGATGTGCTCTTAGCGACGCTCGCTAAGGACCCTTTTGTTTTTTACATGGAAAAGATCCATGAAGTAACTGGCACAGCAAAATCAAATGATCATACCCAGTGTCCTAAACAATTTGCTGCAGATGCCCATTCCGTCTACACATTGGCTACAAATGCAGTATAGAACAAACAAAATACTACTCCATACAAATGGAGTATCATCATTATTAGGCAGTACAAAAGCCAGATTGGGCACCAAAATGAGGAACTGAATGCCAGTTTGCAAATGGATGTACAATCACCATACAGATAGCGACATCCACACCACATTGACAATTTTTCATAACTTATATGTAGACCAAAGACAGGATTTACATATATTACAAAACAGACAAAGCACACATTACAGTCCTCGAATGACCAAAGCATACTATGTTTTTTATGAAAAGGTGTTGCTACCACATTTCATACAAATAACATTTTGGAGAGGCGGCATTACATACAAGATGTACGATGATCTTGCAGGATGTGTGAAACGCCCGGAATCTTCTCAGGCAACCCTAACACTTATCAGTCGGCACACTTCACACCAGAAAGGTACACTCGAGACTGTATGACGCTAGTCCCGATCAAGAAACCAGGCATCACCATCAAGTCGACTCTAGGCCTCTCGGCATTCTCATCCAAGATGATGTTCTTCACAACACTTACCATGTGAATCTCCGAGAACTCGCTTGCCTTCTTCACTTGGAAGACCCTGACCTTTGGGTCGAAAGAGTAGGCCAGCCTGTGCAACAACCATATGGACTTCGCCAACTTGAGAAATGCCTGATAGAAAGGTGTCCTTGGATGCCCGCCACTCATGACGTAGTTTCTCTGATCCATATTGCCGAAGAAAGAACCTTCCATCTTTGGGTGCACAAGTAATAGGTATTTGCTTCTGCAGAACTTACCGAAAACTGAATCTGGGTTTTGGCTCAATACATCCAAAGGATCCATGGCTCGTACTGCGAGGAATTGATGGAAGAAAGCCTCATTGGAAACAGTGGCATTAGCAGCATCGATCGAGAAGTTCTCTTGATGGAAACCACTGAAGATTCTCTGGCAGATATAGGACTCAAACGCATACTTCTTGTGAGCTCTCCTTGTGTAAACTACATCAGGTTCAATCGCGTTAGCAGCAGCATCAAGATCCCAACCTGCAGCTTTCATCATGTTGATCAAGGGCTTTGAGAACTCATGTATTGATTGGTATGCATTATCAGCAGTAGATGTAAACAAGCTTGGTGTCAGCTCAACAGAGAAATAGCTCTCTTCTTCATCAGATTCCTCTGACTCCTTGTTAAGTAAGCCCCTTTGTTTCAATTTCTTCTCCAGTTTTGTTTTCCGATGTTTGGCCTCATCGGTTTGCTGCTGTAAGTGGATAATCTCAGTATCTCTATTCTGGATCTGGGACTGGAACTTCTTTACCATGACCTCGTATGTCTTTAACAAGTTCTGCTGCTCCTGTATTTCAGAAAGCAAGCGTGAATCTTGTGGTGATGCTGCCACTGGCTTAGGATTTCTCTCTCTGTAAGTATGTTTGAGTTCTGAAAGGCTTGTGAGCTCATCTATGACAAGCTTATCAGCAGTTTGTATTTTGTCTGGGTCGTACGGGGTGTGAGCTTCCTGCAGCTGAATGTATGCAGCCTTTAAAGAGGATATGTTGTTGAATATTCTTCCAATCATACTGCCCATGTTCTGATTCATATTTTCATCAATGGGTTGAGGATAAACTTTCTGGCTATTGTTGTCATAATTAAGTGACTCCTTGGAGCTGGGCCGGATCATACTTCTTGCCCACAGGATCAACAAAGTTAGTTGTCTTTATCAGCCTGCAAATAGCATCCACCTGCAAAAACAAACACCGAGTAAGACACGAATTGCATAAACGGACATAACAGGAAAATAGCTGAAAAGCAATTTTCTTTGCCAGTTATTTACATCCTGTAATAAGAAAGAGAAATAGATCATCCAAAATAAACTACAGCAAGCTATGGGAATCTGAACCAGAGATTCTATAACCACACACCCATATTCTAAACCTTGAACAATATATGTTACACAAAATGACCTCCACAGCAAGTCCTCAACACATCACAAACAGTACAAAATTTGAGTATTCTAGTAGGACAGCTAACAATAACCCAACAACCAGTCGATCTCCCAAGATGAACGGTATGAACTGCAGTTTACTCATTAGGGTGCCATGAGAAGATTCATTTCAAGACATATGGTCCATGTAACTGAAAGTAAAAGAAACTACAAAGCAGGCAGCCTATATGGGTCAAAACCAATGTCATCTTTAGATACCAATCATAATCATAATTCAACTCCCTGCTTCTTTACAGGTCGCTGATCCAGATTAAAAAACTTAACCATCACATATTCTACACTGATGATGATGGTGTTGATTGCCCTCTAATCAAGAACCATGTGCAGCCCAATTATACATTGCTTTCCTCCCAAGTATTGGCTATAGCAAGCCCAAATTTTATTAATCTTAATATAAATGCATAGAGAAAGTCTATTTTCTAAACTATACTTGAATTTTCCCTTCATGTACCAACCGTCTACTGCAAACCCATGCAGTAAATATCAAATTCAGCAAAGCCCACAGGGAACAAAGTCATAGAACATGCAACTTTCAACTATATGACAAGCATGTTGGGCGGCTAAAACTTCTCCAGAAGTGGCTTCTGGCTGGCTCCCAGAGAAGTGGCTGAACTGGCTTTTAGTGATGCTTGCTATCTGAGCTGTAATCAAAGTTTAAAATGTCTGGAATACCACTGAAGAAAAAGCTATCATGTTTGTTGTCTGACTTAGGGACAGTTTGATCTGTGTTGCCTTAATATAAATCATTCAGTTTGACTTGGAAATGGGAGTCGATGTTGACAATATTAGGTATTGGTAATTAAGAGTTTCCTGACGCCTTGTAATTAATTTTTAACTTGGGGTTCCCATGTGGACATGCATTGCTCCAGATGAGCTTTAGAGAATTAGTGGGATTTGTATATGATAGGTTACTATGAGATCCATGTGGTGTCGGGCTTGATAGCGTGAGACATGTATTTTTGGATAATCATACCCAGCTCAGTTGAGAACCCACTTGTCACACACCATAGTACTCCACTTACCCACTCTCCTCTTCTCCTTCTCCATCACAATTTCACATGTCCGTTCCTGTCCACTGGAAATCCACTATGCCTCGACTTGGCTGGTGGAATGGTTTTCACTTCCCCAAGCAAACCCCTCACTTTACCACCTCACTGATCCCATGTCTGTTTCAAACCAGGCGGTTATGGCTTCAGCACTCCAGCAGCACATTAGAGAAATTCGTGCAACAATTGTCACCCTCAGCTCATTAGAGAAATTGTCACCCTCAGCTCATTAGAGAAATTTATATGACATGGTGGAATGGTTTTCACTTCCCCAAGCACTTATGACATGTAGGCTGTCCCGCAACAATTGTCACCCTCAGCTCATTAGAGAAATTCGTGCCATCATAGTGATAGATATATGCCATATTGCCATGAGATTATATCAAGCTGCTACATTCACCACAGTCGGCGATGGCCATCGACCGATCTTTTGGGAGGACAGGTGGATCAACGGTACAGGGCACAAGAGCTTGCGCCGAACCTGTATCAGAGTGTGCCTTGCCGAACGAGGAGGACTATGACCGTCGCGCAGGCTCTGGCGGATGGTAGCTGGGCTATGAGCGTTGGCCCAGACGTGGATGAGGCCACCCTTCGTGAGTATCTGGCCCTTTGGTCGGCGACCGCTGTGATACAGCTCGCGCCGGACTCGCAAGACACCGTTAGATGGGCTTGGGAAGACAATGGCCACTACTCTGCCAGATCGGCTTACGCGGCGAACTTCTGGGGCCTCGAGAGGGCTACTTATGCGGTTCTAGCCTGGAAGTCCAAAGTCCCTCTGCAATGTCGCTTCTTCAACTGGTTAGTGGCCCGAGATAGATGCTGGACATCGGACAGGTTGGCACGGCGAGGGCTTCCCCACCAGACGGCCTGCCCTTTCTGCGATCAGGCGAAGGAGACAATTAATCACATTCTGCTAACCTGTGTCTTTGCCCGATCGGTGTGGAGCGCGGTGCTTGCAGCATTGGGCAAACCAGGAGGACACCATTGCAGAGTGGTTCACGACTTGCTCGTCCACGGTGATCCGGCAGAGGGACGTCATCACCATGATCTCCTTGTGTTTTTGGGAGATGTGGAAGCATAGGAACAAGATCGTCTTCGAGGGTGCCTCACCCTCAACGGCGACGGTGGTTGCTCGCCACATGTAAACTCTGATCACTG
>NC_041390.1:218403956-218404470 GCF_002162155.2 Triticum dicoccoides | reverse complement strand
CTTTAATGCATGATACGCACACTAGTGCGTATTCTAGAGAAAAAAATAGTGATAGATATATCTCAAGTTTGATTGAGTAGCTATATCACATGGGTGTTTCTTAGGATGAACATCATGTACCCACACATTACAACAACTACGACGACTGCTCCCTCAGCTAGTTATCCTTTCCTTGAATAATAAACCATCGAAAAAACAAAAACCTAGATCATGCTAAGCATTGGTAAGCATTGGTATAAGCAAACAGCCCTGAAGGGACGCAATAGGCATGTTATGGTTTTCTGTTGGCATCATAAGTTCATCGTTTCAAAGTTATCTGCAGCCCCTCTCTAACATAACTCAAAAAAATTGCCAGCAAGAAGTAAAACATATCAATTTCAGCAAAGGGAGGGCAACATATAGTGTGCATGAATCTGTTATTGACAGCCTAATTGCAAGGATGGTACGTAGTGACAAGTTAGCAGCATACAAAATCTATTCTTACCAGAAAACTAGAGGCTAACCAGCATTTAAT
>NC_041390.1:218328359-218403859 GCF_002162155.2 Triticum dicoccoides | reverse complement strand
GGCGCGGTCAGGACGCCAGATGCTCAAGGGGAGGGGGTGTCCCGGCGATCTGGGCGCGGAGATCCGGGCAGTCGACGCGGCCAGGGAGGAGGAATGGGAGGGATCGAGGGCGGTGTGGACGCGGCCAGGTCTGGCGAGGGGAAAGGAGCGCAGTGTCGAGGAGGCGAGCTCGGGTGCTCGCGGGTGAGGCAGAAGGGAAGGCGGCGGATGAGAGGGATCGGTAGAAGTGGGGAAATGGGGATAGCTGTACCGTGTAAATAAAGTTCACCAACAGTTGTCGATCAAACTGTTTAGGACCATACATAGATTCCTTTTTATAAATGATTAATGTTCCTAAATATATGACATTTTGTTAGTTGAAGGAGTAGATAATTGCCCGTGCATGCAACGGGTATAAATATTCTATAATATGTTAGCTCATGATTATCTTTCATATTAGTGTGATTGTCTAAATAATTTATCAAATCACGTATTTGATTTAACTATCTGAATAATTTTTAGGATTTTATTTGATAACCACTTAGCGAGAATTTATTGTCTTGCCAAAGAAAATATAATTTTATTCAGTAAGTCGATAAAAGGCGAGAGGGGAGTGACGAGGTGGACAACAAAACCTTGCGTTCTTTTTAAAGTATATATATAGAAGAGACTATTTGATAATCACTTAGCAAGAACTTATTGAGTCAATAAAAGCGAGAAGGGAGAAGGGGAGTTTCCTGCCGGCTGGCCGGTTGCGCGTCATGCATTGGATTGCCAGGGATCGCGCGTCTCTCACACATCCTCCCTGGCTCTTTCTCTTCCTTGTTTTTTCCAGCATCCATCTCATCCACTTGTTTCCCCTGCCACCCAACCGGCCTCCTCCCCCTCTTCTTCTCTCTCTCTCTCACCATCTTCTTTCCCCCTCCCCCGGTGAGGCACCGCCGCTGGTGAGCTCGCACGCCACCCCCTCCCCCCTTACCCCCGCTACTAACTAGCACTTCTCCCCTGCGCCGCAGAACCAACCCCCAATGCTTTTTTTGGGCTCTGTGTACTTCAATATCCCATTCGCTTTTCGTGTAGAGGACGACTAGATACAGTAGCCATGGTCGCGCTAGACGGGGCATGCACTAGATGTTGCGATTGGCAAGCCCAGGCGGTGCGACCAACGATGGCCGGAGCTGCGACCAGCAAGCTCGATGTTGGAGACGCGGTGACCATGCGCTGGAACCGATCGACGCTGGGGCTACAACCACGGTGGAATTTTGCTAGAACTGACAGACGTCGGGTTTACAACCACGATGAAAAATTGTTGCAACCACCACGAACATTTCTTGTTAGAAGTGCGGCAAAGGCTGCAACCAGCGCAGTGAGGAGGTACAACCGTTTGACAAGAAGATGCAAACCCACGACGATCGACGGTGAAGAATGCTACAACCATGGATGACGAAAGCTGCAACCGATGATAGCAGATGCTACGGTCACTGACAAGACGTTGCAACCCACGATGGGCGGCGACGACAATGCAACAACCACGGGACGACGAACTGCAACATATGGCTGGCGGTGCTACATCTAAAAAGCAACGGTGGGCGCGACTTTTTGCCAGAGATGTCACTATGGCAAAAATGTGATGGTATTCATGACTTTTTGCTGGAACGTCACCATGGAGACTGGAGAGTTGCGACAAAGTCGCGTGGATGCTGCAACCATAGGTGATGGAGCTGCAACCCAGGATCATGGCGGAGCCACTATTGGGCACCCGACCATGCTCGGCAACGACGCTACGACGGTCACTCGGTTTTCCTGGGATGGGCATCGACCTTGTGCTGCAACAAGACGTGGACAAGGCGGCTACGGTGCCGAACTCATGACCACGACGACGGTAACTTGTCGTGGTGTGCCTCAACGACCAACGTTGCATCGTTGGGTCTTTGGGTGCAGCAAAGGAGAGAGCGTGCGGCGTGGCAGAGCGGTTAACTTAAGTTTTTTGAAATACGAGGTGCGAGGCGTTGTGGTTGAGGAAGGAGGAGGACACACTGGAGGGGGAAATCAGATGGTCGTCAACCCCGTAATGGGATGGCTGCGCGTCAACAATGTCTAGCAACCGCCTTTTTTTGAATCAATCAAAACACAGTGTTAGGGTAAAAAGACATTTTTAGAAGGAATGGTAGTTTCATTGTTTATGTCTCTCCGAGCTATACTATAAAATTGAACCATAATAGGCTTTATTCACTAAATCACAACAAGATTTTGAATGATGTCCAGACAACATAAGATCTAGCCGAGAAGGAATTTTTTACAAGTTTGTTTCATTTGCTTTCTGATTGCATAGTTAAACAAAATAACTTCGAAACTCCAAAGAGTGTTTGTGACATCATCATTATCACTACAGCTAGCCCAAGATACCCATGAACATTATGCGTCGCCTCAACCACATGGGAGCAGTGTGAAACCAACATTACCTTGCTGCATCTATGATAACTTGGCAAAAAATATGTTTGTAGTGACTTGGCAACCTATCCTTCTTTTAAGCGGCAATATAACATGCTCACATGCTCAACCATGATGAAGCATAATGCATTGCTCATATTGCAAAGTCATAATTCACGGTAACTAGACAAATTGGGGCCATTGGTAGCTCCACGTTTTGGTGTACCAAACCTATTCACATTGATGGGTTGGAATGATTTTCACCATTGGTTCTCCATCGTGGCGTCCTCCAACATTTTTTGACGCCATGTACGTGAAAAGCCAAGTCATGACTAAGCTAAGGTTCCAGTTATAATGCAAGCAAAACAGCATGTGGATTCTGCCTCTTTTCGCGGGGGCATCAAGTAGTAGGGGCGACGGGATAATGAAGGAAATATGCCCTAGAGGCAATAATAAAGTTGTTATTTTATATTTCCTTATTCATGATAAAGGTTTATTATTCATGCTAGAATTGTATTGATCGGAAACCTTGATACATGTGTGAATATATAAACAAACACCATGTCCCTAGTGAGCCTCTACTAGACTAGCCCGTTGATCAAAGATGGTTAAGGTTTCCTGACCATGGACATCAGTTGTCATTTGATAACGGGATCATATCATTAGGAGAATGATGTGATGGACAAGACCCATCTGTTAGCTTAGCATTGTGATCATTAAGTTTTATTGCTATTGCTTTCTTCATGTCAAATACATATTCCTTGGAGTATGAGATTATGCAACTCCCGGATACCGAAGGAATGTCTTGTGTGCTATCAAATGTCATAACGTAACTGGGTGATTATAAAGATTCTCTACAAGTATCTCTGAAGGTGTTTGTTGAGTTGGCATATATCGATATTAGGATATGTTGATGAAATAATTATAATTACGGTGGAAGAAAAACGTACCGAAAGCATCGGGATTCCATGCAAAAATAGTGCCACGAGTGGTGGCAGCAAACACAAGACCCTCGTATTAGATTGCATCACAGTACTCATCCGTGTACAGAAATTGATTTTTGAGCAATATCCATCGAGGCGTGGAAGTAAGGACGACAACAAGCTTGTCGAAGATAGCAACAACTTCATAGTTCGTGTAATCCCAAGAGAGGTTGGGAACTCGACAAATTGTTATTTTCCGTAGATGACAGTCAGCATGATCGTATTTGAACTCACGTAGAATACCGGTGTACTCAACCTTTGTGCAGTCGTTTGAGATTTTTGGAAGTGGAACCCGGTGACGTGTGTACACATTCACAAGTTCCCACTCACAGTTGTACCCAATATAAACAACCCAATCTCCATTTGCGCCTGCCCAAGCCTTGCCCTCAAGCGATGGCACCTTAACATCATATGTATCATTATCAAGTGGCATCAACTTACACAAGGCGAGGCTTCCCTCGTCCCCGGCCAGTCAGCAGGGTCACGGCGAAGAAGATAGGGGAGATCAAACCGCTCCTGGACCCTTGGATTCCTTATAATGATGTTATTAGTTGAGCCGAGAATGGTCTTGAACGAACCTGCCATGCTAGCCAAGGTGATAACGTCGCACCGATCAATGAATTCCTCCACCGCGTCATCATTCAGATCGGGGCAAGAATAATGGGGTCGTTTCCGGCCTGTTCCCTCCATGGAGAAGACGATCGAACAATGGCAGAAGGAAAGGTGAAGGCCAATGCAGGAGGGAGGAAGAGCTAGCGTGCGACAACAGTTCCAAATCGAGAGGAAAGGCGAAGAGTTAGTGGACGGTTGCCACGGTACACGAAGAGGCGCCTGGGGAGCGAACGGTTGCCACAGAGGTCACACACAGACGACAAGGGCCGAGTGAACCGCATGTGTATATTGCACACACCTTGATCTGGCTGA
Source organism: Triticum dicoccoides (assembly GCF_002162155.2). Taxonomy (NCBI): domain Eukaryota; kingdom Viridiplantae; phylum Streptophyta; class Magnoliopsida; order Poales; family Poaceae; genus Triticum; species Triticum dicoccoides. The sequence goes on along the minus strand of NC_041390.1, from coordinate 218,399,543 downwards.
CCGTTTCTTTTGTGTTGCCTAATCACAAACAGTTCATCTGAGTGAACCGTATGATGTATATCGCAGACACCTTCATCTGGCTGCCCGTTTCTTTTGTTCGTCCTCATCACAAACAGTTCATCCGAGTGAACCGTATGCTGTGTATCGCACACGCCTTCATCTGGCTGCCCGTTTATTTTGTTCCTCCTCATCGCAAACAGTTAATTGAACTGAATCGTATGCCCTTCATCGCACACGCAACTAAAATCTGAACCGTGTTTGATGCATCCGTCATCGCAAATGTTTTATACATTTTTGATGGTTTTCATACACCACCGTTTGCGATTATTGCATCACACACAGTATCTCGAAGGGTCTCTGATCGTAGTATCGCGTTAGCAGCATCCTACAGTAGCGACATCGTTCTCGAACCCGTAGGGTCCGCACACTTAATGTTTGATGACGATATAGTATTATATGAGTTATGTGATTTGGTGACCGAATGTTGTTCGGAGTCCTGGATGAGATCACGGACATGACGAGGAGTCTCGAAATGGTTGAGAGGTAAAGATTGATATATAGGACGATGATATTCGGACACCGGAAGTGTTCCGGAGGGTACCGGGTACATATCGGGTCACCGAAAGGGGTTTCGGGCACCCCCGCAAAAGATATGGGCCTTATGGGCCAAGAGGGGAAATGCACCAGCCACCACGGGCTGGTGCGCTCCCCATATGGGTCGAACTAGAGGGAGAAGGAAAGAGGGGAAGAGAAAGCAAAGGGGCGATTCAGCCTCCCCCTTCCCTTTCTCCCCCCTCCTCTTTCCTTCCCCCTCCGGCAAATATGGCAGGGGGCACCGGCCATGGGGAGATCCCAAGTAGGATTCGGCCTACTTGGGAGCCGCCTAGCTGCCTCCCCTCTCCCTCCCACCTAATATATGTGGGGGCACCCTAACACACACCAGACAATTGCCTAGCCGTGTGCGGCGCCCCCTCCACCTTTACACCCCCGGTCATATTTTCATAGTGCTTAGGCGAAGCCCTGCGGAGATCACTTCACCATCACCGTCACCACACCTTCATGCTGACGGAACTCATCTAAAACCTTGACATCTTTCTGGATTAAGAAGGAAAGGGACGCCACCAAGCTGAACGTGTGCAAAACTCGGAGGTGTCATACGTTCGGTACTTGATCGGTCGGAGCTAGAAGAAGTTCGACTACATCAACCATGTTGTTAAACGCTTCTGCTTACTGTCTACGAGGGTACGTAGACACACTCTCCCCTTCGTTGATATGCATCTCCATGGATAGATCATTGCGTGTGTGTAGATTTTTTTTCATGCAATGATTCCCAACAGTGGCATCGTGAGCCAGGTCTATGCGTAGATGATTGATGCGGCTTGAACTACGTCGGTATTTCCCCAAAGAGGAACGAATGATGTAGCACAACTATGGTAGGTATTTCCCTCAGTGATGAGACCAAGGTTATCGAACCAGTAGGAGAACCACGCAACACTATGTGAATGACACCTGCACACAAATAACAAATACTCGCAACCCGATGTATTAAAGGGGTTGTCAATCCCTTTCGGGTAACGACGCCAGAAATTGGTAAGTAGACGGGATAAAATTGTGATAGATTGATAAAAGCAAATAAAATTCAGCGAGGTATTTTTGGGTTTTTGTATTAATAGATCTGGAAATAAAAGCAAATAAAATAGATCGTGAAGGCAAATATAATAAAGAAGAGACCCGGGGGCCGTAGATTTCACTAGTGGCTTCCTCGAGAAAAATAACATACGGTGGGTAAACAAATTACTGTTGGGTAATTGATAGAACTTCAAATAATCATGACGATATCCAGGCAATGATCATTATATAGCATCATGTCCAAGATTAGTAGACCGACTCCTGCCTGCATCTACTATTATTACTCCACACATCGACCGTTATCCAGCATGCATGTAGTGTATTAAGTTCATGGAGAAACGGAGTAATGCAATAAGAACGATGACATGATGCAAACAAGTGATACGTCTCGAACGTATCTATAATTTATGAAGTATTCATGTTGTTATATTATCATTCTTGGATGTTTTACAATCATTTTATAGTAACTTTATATCATTTTTTGGGACTAACCTATTAACCCAGTGCCCAGTGCGAGTTGCTGTTTTTTGCTTGTTTTTTACATCGTAGGAAATCAATATCACACAGAGTCCAAATACTGTGAAACTTTTTGTGGATTTTTTTATGGACTAGAAGACATCCAGTGGGCTAGAGCAGCACCTGGGGTGCCCCGAGGGGGGCACAACCCACCAGGGCGCGCCTGGGGGCCCAGGCGCGCCCATGTGGGTTGTGCCCACCTCGTGACCTCCCGCACCCCCTCTTTACCATATAAATCACCAAATACTCCAAAAACCCTAGGGGGTAACCCTAGATCAGAAGTTCCACCATGGCAAGCCTCTGTAGCCACGAAAAACCAATCGAGAGCCCGTTCCGGCACCCTGTCGAAGGGGGAAATCATCACGAGTGGCCATCTTCATCATCCCGGCGGCCACCATGATGAGGAGGGAGTAGTTCACCCTCGGGGCTGAGGGTTTGTACCAATAGCTATGTGTTTAATCTCTCTCTCTCTCTCTCTCTCTCTCTCTCTCTCTCTCTCTCTCTCTCTCTCTCGTGTTCTTGAGATGGCACGATCTTGATGTATCACGGGCTTTGTTAATATAGTTGGATCATATGGTGTTTTCCCCTCTCTATCTTGTTATGATGAATTGAGATTTCCCTTTGAGATTTCGTTCTTATCGGATTGAATACTTTTATGGATTTGAGAGCACTTGATATATGTCTTGCTATGAATACCTGTGGTGAGAGTGGGGTATCATATTGATTCACTTTATATGTGTTTTGGCACTCAACTCGCGGATTCTCGAGGTGAGATTGGGGTAATCTATGCATAGGGGTTGATGCACGTTCTCGTCTTTGTTTCTCCGGTAGAAATCTTGGGGCACTCTTTGAGGTTATTTGTGTTGGATTGAGTATTATGAATCTGAATTTGCTTGGTGTTATTTTAGTACAAACTCTTGATAGATCGATCAGAAAGAATAACTTCGTGTTATTTTAGTACGAACTCTTGATAGATCGATCAGAAAGAATAACTTGGTGTTATTTTAGTACAAACTCTTGGATAGATCGATCTAAAAGAATAGTGATGTCGCTTGAAGCTACGTCCATATTTCCCCAAATAGGAAGGGATGATGTAGCATAGCGGCGATAGGTATTTCCCTCAGATGTGAAACAAAGGTTATCGAACCAGTAGGAGAACCAAGCAACACAACATAAACAGCACCTGCACACAAATAACAACTTCGTTGAGGCATATCTCTCTCGATGTGGTTTTGGTGATTGATGACAACGTGTTTGCGGACTAATCGTGTGCTTTGAGTATTTCAGAGATTCATCCGTCGCACGAGACGATTTCTTCCCCTCGGAGTGTCATTCAAGACGGTGTAGCTCTTTTGTTTCTCTTTCGGTGGACTAGTTGCGTAGAGGGCATCGTACTATCAAGAGGGGGTCTGCTGGGGTATTGCTTGGGTGGAATCAACACGTACACATCCGCTTCTCACCCTCAGAGCTCTTCCGCGTCGATGGAGAGATCTTTTCTCTCCTATGTGTCTTGTTTGGGTCCCAGCGGTAGTACCGTGCTACCCAGCGGTAGTACCGCTGAGGGGTCACAAGCGGCAGTACCGCTCCACAACGGTAGTATCGCCGTGACTCCGCAGTTGTACTACCGCTGGCCTGTGTGGCTCCTACCGCCTCGACTCAAGGGCTCCTTTTCTCGTGTCGGGTTTTGTGACACTAGTTGCTGCAGTAGTGGCGGTAGTACCGCTTCGCAGCGGTAGTACTGCTCTTACCACCGCGGTAGTATCGCTCTGGGTCCAGGTCCCTGCTTCTCTCCTCTGCGCGGCAATACCGCTGGCTCAGCGGTAGTACCTCCCCCCCCCAAGTAGTACTACCGCCCTCTGCGGGGCTGTTTTGTGGGGCAACGGTTGGATTGTTGCCCCCACTATAAAAAGGGGTCCCCTTCTTCCCCGTTGACTCACCTCTTCCCCCTCAAGCTCCATTAATGCTCCAAGCTCCATTTTCGCCTGATCTATCTCCCTAGCCAATCAAACTTGTTGATTTGCTCGGGAGTGGTTGAGAAGGCCCCGATCTACACTTCCACCAAGAGATTTTTTATTCTCCCACCTATCCCTAGCGGATCTTGTTACTCTTGGGTGTTTGAGCACCCTAGACGGTTGAGGTCACCACGGAGCCATAGTCCATTGTGGTGATGCTTCGTGGTATTGTTGGGAGCCTCCGATTAAGTTGTGGAGATTGCCCCAACCTTGTTTGTAAAGGTCCGGTCGCCGCCTTCAAGGGCACCAATAGTGGAATCACGGCATCTCGCATTGTGTGAGGGCATGAGGAGAATACGGTGGCCCTAGTGGCTTCTTGGGGTGCATTGTGCCTCCACACCGCTCTAACGGAGATGTACTTCCCCTCAAAAGGAAGGAACTTCAGCAACACATCCTCGTCTTCACCGGATCCACTCTTGGTTATCTCTTACCTTTACTTGTGCAAGCTCTTTAGTGTTACTTCTCTTGCTTGCTTGTTTGGTTGTTGTCATTGCATCATATAGGTTGCTCACCTAGTTGCACATCTAGACAACCTACTTTGATGCAAAGTTTAATTTGGTAAAGAAAAGTTAAAAATTGTTAGTTGCCTATTCACCCCCCTCTAGTCAACTATATCGATCCTTTCAATTGGTATCAGAGCCTCGTCTCTTTATTAAGGACTTTAGCGTCCGAAGAGTATGGTTGATACCGTAGACGGTGTGGAGGAACACTCCGGTGTGAATCCGATCTCGTCTACGGGCGATGGGGGAACCTCGGTCTCTCATGAGGAGTTCAATGTGGCCTTGGAGACATTGAAAACCTCCATGACGGCCGAGGTTGAAAGCATGTTTACTAAATACCTTGAAGGGCTTAAACTATCCACCACACCGTTGAAAGTGGGTAATCCCACTGACAAGGTGACGGATGCTACCTCCGATAAGGGGGAAGCTAGTAGCGAAAAGGCTCCTTCTTCTAGTGGTAAGAATGGCACCGGCATCTTTGCTCATGTGGAACCACCACTTGTTTATGGTGGACCGGTTCCTTCCACTCATTTGAATCATGTCGGTCCTCCCCCTAAGATTGTCAAAAATGAGGACTTTGATTCTTGGGTTTACCACTTTAAACGACATTTAAATCATGTGAACACTAATCTTTGGAGAATCATTGAAGAAGGTTTCTATCCGCATGATCTGAGCAACTTCACTCCTCGAGAAGTCGTGGATAATCAATTCAATGAGAATGCTCTCTTCATCATTCAAGATGCAATTCCTGAAGGAAATATGCCCTAGAGGCAATAATAAAGTTATTATTTATTTCCTTATATCATGATAAATGTTTATTATTCATGCTAGAATTGTATTAACCGGAAACATAATACATGTGTGAATACATAGACAAACAGAGTGTCACTAGTATGCCTCTACTTGACTAGCTCGTTAATCAAAGATGGTTATGTTTCCTAACCATAGACAAAAGAGTTGTTATTTGAGTAACGAGGTCACATCATTAGTTGAATGATCTGATTGACATGACCCATTCCATTAGCTTAGCACCTGATCATTTAGTATGTTGCTATTGCTTTCTTCATGACTTATACATGTTCCTATAACTATGAGATTATGCAACTCCCGTTTACCGGAGGAACACCTTGGGTGCTACCAAATGTCACAACGTAACTGGGTGATTATAAAGGTGCATTACAGGTGTCTCCAAAAGTAGATGTTGGGTTGGCGTATTTCGAGATTAGGATTTGTCACTCCGATTGTCGGAGAGGTATCTCTGGGCCCTCTCGGTAATGCACATCACATAAGCCTTGCAAGCACTGCAACTAATATGTTAGTTGTGAGATGATGTATTACGGAACGAGTAAAGAGACTTGCCAGTAACGAGATTGAACTAGGTATTGGATACCGACGATCGAATCTCGGGCAAGTAACATACCGATGACAAAGGGAACAACGTATGTTGTTATGCGGTCTGACCGATAAAGATCTTCGTAGAATATGTAGGAGCCAATATGGGCATCCAGGTCCCGCTATTGGTTATTGACCGGAGACGTGTCTCGGTCATGTCTACATTGTTCTCGAACCCGTAGGGTCCGCACGCTTAAGGTTACGATGACAGTTATATTATGAGTTTACATGTTTTGATGTACCGAAGGAGTTCGGAGTCCCGGATGAGATTGGGGACATGACGAGGAGTCTCGAAATGGTCGAGACGTAAAGATTCATATATTGGATGATATGGTTAGGCCAAGGGGTCAAGCCCATGAGGCTTTAGATCGGTGCAAAAGGAGTTTTGCGGAGTCCAGGGGGCCAAACACCGGAGACCCTAGCGTCTGGCCCTGGGCCAGACGCCGAGGCCCATGGCGTCTGGGCCAGACGCCAAGGATTGTGGCGTTTGGTCCTGGAGTCCGAGTGGGACTCTTGCCTTTCGGGAAAAACCGACTTTGAGGAGGCTTTTGCTCCAAGTTTCGACCCCGAGGCTCAACATATAAATAGAGGGGCAGGGCTAGCACCAAAGACACAACAATTGATCCCTTGGATCTCTTAGCCGTGTGCGGTGCCCCCCTCCACCATAGTCCACCTCGATAATATCGTAGCGGTGCTTAGCCGAAGCCCTGCGACGGTAGAACATCAAGATCGTCACCACGCCGTCGTGCTGACGGAACTCTCCCTCAACACTCGGCTGGATCGGAGTTCGAGGGACGTCATCGAGCTGAACGTGTGCTAGAACTCGGAGGTGCCGTAGTTTCGGTGCTTGATCGGTCGGGCCGTGAAGACGTACGACTACATCAACCGCGTTGTGCTAACGCTTCCGCTTACGATCTACAAGGGTATGTAGACAACACTCTCCCCTCTCGTTGCTATACATCACCATGATCTTGCGTGTGCGTAGGAAATTTTTGAAATTACTACGAAACCCAACAGTGGCATCCGAGCCTAGGTTATTTATGTTGATGTTATATGCACGAGTAGAACACAAGTGAGTTGTGGACGATACAAGTCATACTGCCTACGAGCATGTCATACTTTGGTTCGGCGGTATTGTTGGACGAGACGACCCAGACCAACCTTACGCGTACGCTTACGCGAGACCGGTTCCCTCGACGTGCTTTGCACATAGATGGCTTGCGGGCGACTGTCTCTCCAACTTTAGTTGAACCGAGTATGGCTACGCCCGGTCCTTGAGAAGGTTAAAACGGAGTCTATTTGACAAACTATCATTGTGGTTTTGATGCGTAGGTGAGATTGGTTCTTACTTAAGCCCGTAGCAGCCACGTAAAACATGCAACAACAAAGTAGAGGACGTCTAACTTGTTTTTGCAGGGCATGTTGTGATGTGATATGGTCAAGGCATGATGCTGAATTTTATTGTATGAGATGATCATGTTTTGTAACCGAGTTATCGGCAACTGGCAGGAGCCATATGGTTGTCGCTTTATTGTATGCAATGCAATCGCGATGTAATGCTTTACTTTATTACTAAACGGTAGTGATAGTCGTGGAAGCATAAGATTGGCGAGACGACAACGATGCTACGATGGAGATCAAGGTGTCGCGCCGGTGACGATGGTGATCATGACGGTGCTTTAGAGATGGAGATCACAAGCACAAGATGATGATGGCCATATCATATCACTTATATTGATTGCATGTGATGTTTATCTTTTTATGCATCTTATCTTGCTTTGATTGACGGTAGCTTTATAAGATGATCTCTCACTAAATTATCAAGAAGTGTTCTCCCTGAGTATGCACCGTTGCCAAAGTTCGTCGTGCCCAGACACCACGTGATGATCGGGTGTGATAAGCTCTACGTCCATCTACAACGGGTGCAAGCCAGTTTTGCACACGCAGAATACTCAGGTTAAACTTGACGAGCCTAGCATATACAGATATGGCCTCGGAACACGGAGACCGAAAGGTCGAGCGTGAATCATATAGTAGATATGATCAACATAACGATGTTCACCATTGAAAACTACTCCATCTCACGTGATGATCGGTCATGGTTTAGTTGATTTGGATCACGTAATCACTTAGAGGATTAGAGGGATGTCTATCTAAGTGGGAGTTCTTAAATAATATGATTAATTGAACTTTAATTTATCATGAACTTAGTCCTGGTAGTATTTTGCAAATTATGTTGTAGATCAATAGCTCGCGTTGTTGCTTCCCTGTGTTTATTTTGATATGTTCCTAGAGAAAATCATGTTGAAAAATGTTAGTAGCAATGATGCGGATTGGATCCGTGATCTGAGGTTTATCCTCATTACTGCACAGAAGAATTATGTCCTTGATGCACCGCTAGGTGACGGACCTATTGCAGGAGCAGATGCAGACGTTATGAACGTTTGGCTAGCTCAATATGATGACTACTTGATAGTTTAGTGCACCATGCTTAATGGCTTAGAATCGGGACTTCAACGACGTTTTGAACGTCATGGAGCATATGAGATGTTCCAGGAGTTGAAGTTAATATTTCAAGCAAATACCCGAGTTGAGAGATATGTAGTCTCCAACAAGTTCTATAGCTAAAAGATGAAGGAGAATCGCTCAACTAGTGAGCATGTGCCCAGATTGTCTGAGTACAACAATCGCTTGAATCAAGTGGGAGTTAATCTTCCAGATAAGATAGTGATTGACATAATTCTCTAGTCACCATCACCAAGTTAGTAGAACTTCGTGATGAACTATGATATGCAAGGGATAACGGAAATAATTCCCAAGCTCTTCGTAATGCGGAAATTGACGAAGGTAGAAATCGAGAAAAACATCAAGTGTTGATGGTAGACAAGACCACTAGTTTCAAGAAAAGGGCAGAGGGAAGAAGGGGAACTTCAAATAGAATGGCAAGCAAGTTGCTGCTCAAGTGAAGAAGCCCAAGTCTGGTCCTAAGCCTGAGACTAAGTGTTTCTACTGCAAAGGGACTGGTCACTGGAAGCGGAACTACCCCAAGTGATTGGCAGATAAGAAGGATGGCAAAGTGAACATAAGTATATTTTATATACATGTTATTGATGTGTACTTTGCTAGTGTTTATGGCAACCCCTCAGTATTTGATACTAGTTCAGTTGCTAAGATTAGTAACTCGAAACGGGAGTTGCAGAATAAACAGAGACTAGTTAAGGGTGAAGTGACGATGTGTGTTGGAAGTGGTTCCAAGATTGATATGATCATCATCGCACACTCCCTATACTTTCGGGATTAGTGTTGAACCTGAATAAGTGTTATTTGGTGTTTGCGTTGAGCATGAATATGATTTGATCATGTTTATTGTAATACGGTTATTCATTTAAGTAAGAGAATAAATTGTTGTTCTGTTTACATGAATAAAACCTTATATGGTTACACACCCAATGAAAATAGTTCGTTGGATCTCGATCGTAGTGATACACATAATCATAATATTGAAACCAAAAGATGCAAAGTTAATAATGATAGTGCAACTTATTTGTAGCACCGCCGTTTAGGTCATATTGGTGTAAAGCGCATGAAGAAACTCCATGCTGATGGGATTTTGGAATCACTTGATTATGAATCACTTGATGCTTGCGAACCATGCCTTTTGGGCAAGATGACTGAAACGCCGTTCTCCGGAACAATGAAGCAAGCAACAGATTTGTTGGAGATCATACATACTGATGTATGTGGTCCGGTGAATATTAAAGCTTGCAGCAGGTATCATTATTTTCTGACCTTCACAGATGATTTGAGCAGATATGGGGATATCTACTTGATGAAACATAAGTTTGAAACATTTGAACAGTTCAAAGAATTTCAGAGTGAAGTGGAAAATCATCGTGACAAGAAAATAAAGTTTCTACGATCTGATCGCGGAGACAAATATTTGAGTTACGAGTTTGGTCTTCAATTAAAACAATGTGGAATAGTTTCACAAACTCATGCCACATGGAACACCACAGCATAATGGTGTGTCCGAACGTCATAACCGTACTTTATTAGATATATAGTGCAATCTATGATGTCTCTTACGGATCTACCACTATCGTTTTGGGGTTATGCATTAAAGACAGCTACATTCACATTAAATAGGGCACCATCTAAATCCGTTGAGGCGACACCATATGAACTATGGTTTGGCAAGAAACCTAAGCTGTCGTTTCTTAAAGTTTGGGGTTGCAATGCTTATATGAAAAAATTTCATCCTGATAAGCTCAAACTCAAATCGGGGAAGTGCGTCTTCATAGGATATCCAGAGGAAACTATTGGATACACCTTCTACCACAGATCCGAAGGCAAGACTTTTTTTGCTAAATTCGGAAACTTTCTGGAGAAGGGGTTTCTCTTGAAAGAAGTGAGTGGGAGGAAAGTAGAACTTGACGAGGTAACTGTACCTGCTCCCTTATTGGAAAGTAGTACATCACAGAAAACTGTTTTTGTGACACCTACACCAGTTAGTGAGGAAGCTAATGATGATGATCATGAAACTTCAGAACAAGATACTACTGAACCTCGTAGATCAACCAGAGTAAGATCCGCGCCAGAGTGGTATGGTAATCCTGTTCTGAAAGTCATGCTACTAGATCATGATGAAACCTACGAACTATGAAGAAGCGATGATGAGCCCAGATTCCGCAAAGTGGCTTGAAGCCATGAAATCTGAGATGGGATCCATGTATGAGAACAAAGTATGGACTTTGGTTGACTTGCCCGATGATCGGCAAGCAATTGAGAATAAATGGATCTTTAAGAAGAAGACTGACGCTGATGGTAATGTTACTGTCTACAAAGCTCGACTTGTCGCAAAAGGTTTTCGGCAAGTTCAAGGGATTGACTACGATGAGACCTTCTCACCCGTAGCGATGCTTAAGTCCGTCCGAATCATGTTAGCGATTGCCGCATTTTATGATTATGAAATTTGGCAGATGGATGTCAAAACTGCATTCCTGAATGGATTTCTGGAAGAAGAGTTGTATATGATGCAACCGGAAGGTTTTGTCGATCCAAAGGGAGCTAACAAAGTGTGCAAACTCCAGCGATCCATTTATGGACTGGTGCAAGCCTCTCGGAGTTGGAATAAACGTTTTGATAGTGTGATCAAAGCATTTGGTTTTATACAGACTTTCGGAGAAGCCTGTATTTACAAGAAAGTGAGTGGGAGCTCTGTAGCATTTCTGATATTATATGTGGATGACATATTACTGATTGGAAATGATATAGAATTTCTGGATAGCATAAAGGGATACTTGAATAAAAGTTTTTCAATGAAAGACCTCGGTGAAGCTGCTTACATATTAGGCATTAAGATCTATAGAGATAGATCAAAACGCTTAATTGGACTTTCACAAAGCACATACCTTGACAAAATTTTGAAGAAGTTCAAAATGGATCAAGCAAAGAAAGGGTTCTTGCCTGTGTTACAAGGTGTGAAGTTGAGTAAGACTCAAAGCCCGACCACGGCAGAAAATAGAAAGAGAATGAAAGTCATTCCCTATGCCTCAGTCATAGGTTCTATAAAGTATGCCATGCTGTATACCAGATCTATTGTATGCCATACCACTGAGTTTGGCAAGGGAGTACAATAGTGATCTAGGAGTAGATCACTGGAGAGCGGTCAAAATTGTCCTTAGTGGAATAAGGATATGTTTCTCGATTATGGAAAAAGGTTCGTCGTAAAGGGTTACGCCGATGCAAGTTTGACACTAATCTAGATGACTCTAAGTCTCGATCTAGATACATATTGAAAGTGGGAGCAATTAGCTAGAGTAGCTCCATGCAGAGCATTGTTGACATAGAAATTTGCAAAATACATGAGGATCTGAATGTGGCAGACCCGTTGACTAAGATTCTCTCACAAGCAAAACATGATCACACCTTAGTACTCCTTGGGTGTTAATCACATAGCGATGTGAACTAGATTACTGAATCTAGTAAACCCTTTGGGTGTTGGTCACATAGCGATGTGAACTATGGGTGTTAATCACATGGTGATGTGAACTATTGCTGTTAAATCACATGGCGATGTGAACTAGATTATTGACTCTAGTGCAAGTGGGAGACAGAAGGAAATATGCCCTAGAGGCAATAATAAAGTTATTATTTATTTCCTTATATCATGATAAATGTTTATTATTCATGCTAGAATTGTATTAACCGGAAACATAATACATGTGTGAATACATAGACAAACAGAGTGTCACTAGTATGCCTCTACTTGACTAGCTCGTTAATCAAAGATGGTTATGTTTCCTAACCATAGACAAAAGAGTTGTTATTTGAGTAACGAGGTCACATCATTAGTTGAATGATCTGATTGACATGACCCATTCCATTAGCTTAGCACCTGATCATTTAGTATGTTGCTATTGCTTTCTTCATGACTTATACATGTTCCTATAACTATGAGATTATGCAACTCCCGTTTACCGGAGGAACACCTTGGGTGCTACCAAACGTCACAACGTAACTGGGTGATTATAAAGGAGCATTACAGGTGTCTCCAAAAGTAGATGTTGGGTTGGCGTATTTCGAGATTAGGATTTGTCACTCCGATTGTCGGAGAGGTATCTCTGGGCCCTCTCGGTAATGCACATCACATAATCCTTGCAAGCACTGCAACTAATATGTTAGTTGTGAGATGATGTATTACGGAACGAGTAAAGAGACTTGCCAGTAACGAGATTGAACTAGGTATTGGATACCGACGATCGAATCTTGGGCAAGTAACATACCGATGACAAAGGGAACAACGTATGTTGTTATGCGGTCTAACCGATAAAGATCTTCGTAGAATATGTAGGAGCCAATATGGGCATCCAGGTCCCGCTATTGGTTATTGACCGGAGACGTGTCTCGGTCATGTCTACATTGTTCTCGAACCCGTAGGGTCCGCACGCTTAAGGTTACGATGACGGTTATATTATGAGTTTACATGTTTTGATGTACCGAAGGAGTTCGGAGTCCCGGATGAGATTGGGGACATGACGAGGAGTCTCGAAATGGTCGAGACGTAAAGATTCATATATTGGATGATATGGTTAGGCCAAGGGGTCAAGCCCATGAGGCTTTAGATCGGTGCAAAAGGAGTTTTGCGGAGTCCAGGGGGCCAAACGCCGGAGACCCTGGCGTCTGGCCCTGGGCCAGACGCCGAGGCCCATGGCGTCTGGGCCAGACGCCAAGGATTGTGGCGTTTGGTCCTGGAGTCCGAGTGGGACTCTTGCCTTTCGGGAAAAACCGACTTTGAGGAGGCTTTTGCTCCAAGTTTCGACCCCGGGGCTCAACATATAAATAGAGGGGCAGGGCTAGCACCAAAGACACAACAATTGATCCCTTGGATCTCTTAGCCGTGTGCGGTGCCCCCCTCCACCATAGTCCACCTCGATAATATCGTAGCGGTGCTTAGGCAAAGCCCTGCGATGGTAGAACATCAAGATCGTCACCACGCCGTCGTGCTGACGGAACTCTCCCTCGACACTCGGCTGGATCGGAGTTCGAGGGACGTCATCGAGCTGAACGTGTGCTAGAACTTGGAGGTGCCGTAGTTTCGGTGCTTGATCGGTCGGGCCGTGAAGACGTACGACTACATCAACCGCGTTGTGCTAACGCTTCCGCTTACGATCTACAAGGGTATGTAGACAACACTCTCCCCTCTCGTTGCTATACATCACCATGATCTTGCGTGTGCGTAGGAAATTTTTTGAAATTACTACGAAACCCAACAATTCCACCCGAAGATCTACCTCATCTTCGGCCCTTCGCCTTGGCCAAAGACGCATGTCTTTGTGTTGTCTCACTCTAACCGGGAAACGCTAGCATTCAGTGCTCCAACTATGAAGTGGTGCAAGATGAGGCCGATGAGTTTGCAATGAAAGAAGATGAAGAACCTCGTGAGCTTTATCGGAGAGTAACCAAACTCGCGGTCTCACTCCGAGATCACGGGAGCAAGGACACGGATGACAATTGGATCAAGCGAAAATTCCTCAAGGCAATGATGCCCTACCACAAGGCCATGTCCTCCGTCATTCGTCAAAGGCCGGACTTCCACACTTTGACCTCAAGCGAAGTGTTGGATGAGTTTGTAGCCATGAACATTTTGGACAAGACCGCCGATAATGCGGTGCTTCGTTCTCAAAAGGAAAAGAAGCCTAACCTTGCATTGAAGGCCAAGCTCTGCGTTGAAGAAGAAGAAGAGGAAGAAGAGGAGAGCAACCCCGAAGATACAAAGTATGCATGTCATGAACACATGGCACTTGCTTCAAGGCAATTTTGGAGCAAGAAAAACTCAAGGCCAAACTTTAACAAAAACAACTCAAGTGGCACGAAGAGCAAGCAACGTGTAAGGACTTGCTACAATTGTGGCAACGTGAGTCATTTTGTTGCGGAGTGCCCGTATGAGAAGAGGGAAGACAATGGTGGCAAGCTCATCTGAAAGGACAAGGGCAAGTTGTTCCCCAACAAGAGCAACTTCACCAAGAAGACTCCTCCCAAGGCATTGGTGGTACAAGAAAAGTACAATGAGGATGATGACGATGATGAAGATGGTGAGTCGGTTGCCATGGCCTCTATTGCCATTGCAACGACTCCACGGGTGTCTCTCTTCGACTCACCCAATGAGAGCATCACCGCCAAGTGCCTCATGGCTAAAGCCACCAACAAGGTAACCTCCAACATCAAAACTACCATCATTAATCATCCTTCTTCGACGGATAGCATTGATGAACATGAGGGAGCTAATGTGGAGGTGAATGAGTTTGATGCCTTTATGGGCAAACTTAAGGGTAAATCTAAAAAGCACTTTGTTGCTCTCTTGGAACAACTTGGTGAAGCCAATGACATGATCGAGGCTCACGAAGATACCATCTCTAAGATGGAAGGGCATAGTCATGACTATGCCGATGAGATCTCGGATCTTTCCAATGCTCTTGAGGAAGAGCGTGGTCTTCGTTTGGCTCTTGAGGAGTCACACAACGTTGATCATGCTAAGTTAAAGAAAGATTTTGATCATGCTCTCGTTGTTTCTCGTGTGCTAAAATCCGAGAAGGCTGAACTTGAGGTTGATCTTGCTAGACTCAAAGAGTAGTTTGATCTACTTGACAAGTGTAGCGACCAGACCTCAAACGGTCTGATCTCTGTGCTCAGGTGTCATCCCTGGATCAGTAATGCTGACACCACATAGTACTTGAAGGATTTATAACAGAGTAGCAATCACACACTTATTACATCGAGTGTCTCAATAGAGAACTTATTACAATAAATATGGCTTAAGGCCATCTAATAACGATAACAGCGGAAGGCTTGGAAAATAAGTGAGTCCATCAACTCCAATGGCATCACTGAGTATAGAACCACGACCTAAAAACTCCTTAATTGCCGTCTGAAAAGTCTGCAACATTAACGTTGCAGCACGAAACGGGTCAGCACATGGAATATGCTGGCAAGGTAACACATAGAGAGTAATGGAATGAAATAGCTATACTATATGCATATTTGGCTGGTGGAAAGCTCTATGGTTACCGTTTTGTGTAAAGCCAATTTTTCCCTACTGCAAAGGAATAAATTTTATTTAACTATCATGGTGGTTGTTAAACATTGAGAATGGTTGACAGCATCCTCAATCCTAATTAAGCATCATCATTAAACAAAACCCAACAAAATTAAATTAGAGAGTAACATGTTGAGATTCACATGATAATCCAAGTACTAGATACTCAAGATGTCCATAACCGGGGACACGGCTAACCATGATTAGTTTATACACTCTGCAGAGGTTTGCGCACTTTTCCCCATAAGACTCGATCGCCTCCGTTTGGTTTCTCACACTACATGGTGTTTGAGAAGACGGATGACGGAGACATAGTCTTTCAGAAGCGCTAGCACCTTACGATGGATAGACCGTTACACCTACTTTCCCCTACATCTGCTAGTCTACCTTGTAAGAGTTCGCATGACTTAATCAACTATGCTAGAGCCCATAATAGCTTGTGGCTGCACACGAAAGTTTCTAGTATGAAACATCTCATGATCCCTTTGGGCCTGGGTGGCGGTCCATAAAAAAAACAGGCAATCCTGGAATACCCAGGTACCTCAATCCACCTAGATGTGTGTTTAAGTTGCCACCTTAGATAAACCATTAATTAACAAAGTCACATCTGTCATGGATATCACTCACCCAATCCACGTCTACTAGCATAGCATGGCACAATAGGCAAACGTAGAAGTAACTCCCAAAGGTTTAATAATAAATAGGTAATAGGTACTACCTCAACTACTTCCCATCCCACAATTTAATTAGATCCTAATCATGCAATGTTTGAGGATTGATCTAATGCAATAAAACTGGGTAGTAGGAGGTATGATCAAAGTGTTACTTGCCTTGCTGATGATCCGCGAAACCTAGAGATTCGAAGTAACAAGCGGCGCACTCCGGGTATTCTATCGCAGACAAACAAACAAGCATATAATAAGTACTCAACTAATGCACAGGTAAAACTCAAATAAGAGACTTAACCAGAAAGTTCAACTTAAGAACTCCGGTTTGCAAAAAGAATCAAATCAAACGAAGCAACGAAAGTCAAACGGCAAAAGAAACATGCTTCGTTTACTATTCTGGACCTAGGGCAATTTTTACAGTGGCAAAAGCTTGTTTAAGTTGGTTAAACGGATAGAGGGTTTCGAGACAAAACTCCAGGCGCTTGAATCACCTGATTCCGATAAACGAGCGAAAAGTTATACTAAAACGAAAATCGGATCAGGAATCATGATCAGAAAATCGCGGATTTAATCCGAGAAAAAGAAAAACGACGAACGTTCGCTAGAACGAACGAACGGACGAACGCTCGCTAATTAAATAAACCAGAAAAACCGATCTATTTAAAAAAACCAAAACTAAAAAAACGACAAAACCGTCGGAAAAACCGAACGGTTTTCTAAAAAAACTGGCGTCTAAAAAAATCTACCGGCGAGATTCCAGCGGCGGCGGCGGGGCTCTGGCGGTCGGCGGCGGCGGCGCGGGGCGGTCGGCGGCGGCGCAGCGCGGCGGCAGCGGCTGTCGGTGTTCTGGGAACGGGGGTCCCTAGACTTGCCTGCCTGCGGCCTACGGCGTGGCTCAAAGGGGGCCCAGCACGGCCCGACTTCATCAACACAGACCCAAGACCCTCGCGAGGGGCCAAGCCTCGCGGGGCGGACGACACGGAGCTTCCTCAGGCACGACCTCATCAGGCTGGCTCGCGAGGAGGCGGAGATATCAAGGCGGGGTACCTCACGAGGTGCCCGTGACGCAAGCCATGACGACCAAGGGCGCCAGGCGGGCGCCAGCCCGCGCAGTGTCCTCCTTTCCTCTTTGGTGCAAAGGGAGCAAGCGCAGGCGAGAGCATCAAGCAAAGGCACCCGTTTCGGTGCAACGAGACCAAGACCAGTCCAACGGCAGGGAGGAAGTCATTGTGGAGCCCAAGCCAGCGTCACCACCAGAGTCTTTGGCAGGCGAGGACCAACTTTAATCAGGATAAGTGTACCAGATGTTCTCCTTCGAAATGGCCAATTGTTGGCGCCCTTCCCGCTTAATATTTGGGGAAGAGGCCCAGGGCCTTTGCCTATAAATAGGACTAGCCACCCACAGGGTAGGAGGATCGAGAATCGGCCAACCCAGCATCGAGATCGGATCGCAATCGAGAAGAGAGAGAGAGGGAAGGGTGACTGAACTCCTCCTAGCAGTTCATCCCCCCAGCCAAGAACAGACC
The DNA here is from genome assembly GCF_002162155.2 of Triticum dicoccoides. NCBI lineage: Eukaryota > Viridiplantae > Streptophyta > Magnoliopsida > Poales > Poaceae > Triticum > Triticum dicoccoides. The sequence continues at coordinate 218,381,705 of NC_041390.1, read as the reverse complement.
CTCGCGAGGCTGTTCTTCCTTGTATTGCTCATCATCATCAGCCCAAGAGTCAATCCACCACACCACACACTGGAGTAGGGTATTACACCACAACGGTGGCCCGAACCAGTATAAACCCTGTGTCTCTTGTGCTGTTCTTTCCATAGCTTAGATCTTAGCGAGGCGGAGGGGTGCAGGCAGGTAGAAGGCGAAATCTCCGTGCACACCCCAGTGTTCGAACCTCAAGGGTCTGCCGGAACCCGAAATCCGACATTTTGCGCGCCAGGTAGGGGTGCGCCGGAATTCGTCTTCCACCACCCCGTTCTCCTCCGACCATCGCGTCCATGTCTGACGCTCGTCGGGCCCGCGCCGAGCGCCGGGCCGCTCTCGCTTCTCGCGTCGCCCAGACGGCTCCTGTCGGCGGGCGTCCTCGCCGTTCCCCGTCACCTGCTGTCAACGCCGCCACCGGCCCGGCGGGGGACGAGCAGCAAGCGTCGTCTCAGCATCCGTCTGTGCGGCAAGACGGCCGCACCGCTACTCCCTCGCTCACCCCAGCTGGTTCTTCGTCCCGCGCGCTCCGTGCACCCATGGAGGCTCGAGCTGCGCTCATCACGGCAAACGAGCTCCTACGCTACCGTCCCGTCGACGACGTCTACAAAGAATGGCTCGACCGCGTCGCCGAGCTCGTCCGCGACGCAGGGGGCTCTCCTGCGCCATCCGCTCCGCTGCACCGCACCCCGCCCCGCGCGGGCGACGAAGCTCCGGCGGCGCCCCGGCCGCCTCCTCCTCAAGAAGGCGCCATGGCTCCAAGGCGCGTGGCCCCTTGGTGGAACCCGCTCCGTCAGGTGCCAGCGCGGCAAGAGCAGAGCTGCCAAGAAGTCCCTCGCCCGCAAGAAGCTGCCCGGGCGCTCCCTGCTCTAGCACGTCGCGGCCATGCTCCTGCTCCCGCGCGTCAAGACCCCGCGCTGCTCCCAGCTGCAGCACGTGGGGACATGCAAGACCAAGCTCTCTGTCACCTAAGGCCTCCCGTGGCCACAGCTGGTTGTCGTGCCTTCACCACCGAGCTACGTAGCATCGCGTGGCCCGGCAAGTTCAAGCCAGACCTGCCTCCTCGTTACGACAGCACGGCCGACCCTGTGGAGTTCCTCCAGCTCTATGAGCTGGGCATCGAAACTGCCAACGGAGACGAGAAGGTCATGGCGAACTGGTTTCCCATGGCGCTCAAGGACGGGGCCCGCACCTGGCTCCTGAACCTGGCTCCAGGCACGATCTCCTCCTGGGACGAGATGCACACCCGCTTCATCGCCAACTTCCAAGGTACTCGCGACTGGCCACCCGCCGTGAGCGACATGCGCCGCATCAAGCAACAACCCGGAGAGACCCTGTAGAAGTACATCCAGCGCTTCAACAACGCACGCCTCAAGATTCCCAAGGTAACCGAGGAGGCCATCATCTCAGCCTTCTCCGACGGCGTGCGCGATGTCAAGATGAAGGAGGAGCTGGCGATGCATGAAGACCTGTGCACTTCCTTGGAGTTTTTCAACTTGGCAACCAAGTGCGCCAGGGCTGAGGAAGGGCGTCTCTCCCTCCTCCAGCTGCCTGCCACAGACCCAGAAGAGAAGAAGCCCAAGGCCAAGGATGTGAAGCGCAAGGGGGCTGCCGTGCTCGCGGCAGAACCAGACACCAAGCGGGGCAGAGATCAGCCCGAACCTCCCAAGGGCAGTCGATACTGTGTGTACCACGACCTCCACACCCACAACACCAACGAGTGTCAAGAGCTCCGAGCCGCGCGAGAAGGAAGGATCGGCCGTCGCCCCGACCGAGGTGACCAGGGCTATGGTCGAGGAGGAGTAAGGAACGCAGGACGCTGGGAAGACCGCTGCCCGCGCCAGGGGTGGCGCGATCGATCTTGCGAGGATCGCTGGCAAGACCTGCCTCGCGAGGGAGACTGGAGGGATCAGCCTCGCGAGGATCACTCGCAAGGCAACACAGGCCTCCCTCCGCTGCCACCGCAGCCAAGGAGAAACGAGGACCGCCATCAGGACGAGGGGGCTGGGGGCTTCCAGGAGCCGCGCGCGGTCGCCTGCATCCTGGGCGGGGCTCAAGCCCCAGCCTCTCAACGCATCTTCAAGCAGTTCGCCCGCGAAGTGAATGCAGTCCTCCCCAAGCTGGAAGCCACGCGCCCTCTCAGGTGGTCGGCGTGCGCCATCACGTTCAGCTCAGTAGATCAGCTCAAGTGTGCGGCCACGGCCAGAGTCCTCCCGATGCTTTGTTCCCCAATCATCAGCAACGTGGTGGTCACCAGGACCCTCATCGATGGCGGGGCAGGGCTCAACGTCCTGTCCGTGGAAACATTCAACAATCTCCAAGTGCCCTACACCCAGCTTCAGCCAACAAAGCCTTTCTCCGGAGTCACCGACGGCTCCACGGTCCCAATTGGGCAGGTCCGACTCCCTGTCACCTTCGGGGCACGCGACAACTACCGCACCGAGCTCATCAACTTCGACGTCGCTCACATTCGCCTGCCGTATAACGCCATCCTTGGGTACCCAGCGCTGGCCAAGTTCATGGCCGTGACTCACCACGGCTACAACGTCCTCAAGATGCCAGGAAGTGGCGGAGTTATCACGGTGCCCTATGAAGAGAAGGACGCAGTGTGTTCCCTGGAACGATCCTTTCAGGCCCCATCACTGGAAGACCCGGATCGCGGAAGCAGGAGGCTTCCCGAGACCGCCCCCAAGAAGAAGAAGACATCGTCCGGCCCGGCCCCTCAGGAGGCAGGCCCCTCAGGGCCCGCGCCTGCCCAGGGGGCACCTCCTTCCATCGCATAGGAAAGCGCGCCCGGCGCCCTCCTCAGGCAGGGCTCGGGGGCTCTCCCCTAGAGGGCCACCGACCTGGCTAAGGTCACGAGGGAGACGCTTGGGCACCACATGGAGGCGTGTTTCGAAGCACATTTCCCTCAAGAAAGAGTAAGGCAAGGAGGGCCAGACCCTCAGGAGTTCGTCAGCAAGGCCATTCAGGAGCTACAGGAGTCAAGAGTCATGAGAGGCGGCCGCCGCCTACTAGCTGTGGCTCCCCATCCAGGCGAGGATGGTGGGCTGCGCGTCTGCATCGACATACCAGGGCTCAATCGAGTCACCTCTCTGGAGCGCCTCTGGCCCTCGCGAGTGGGGCGCTGCGAAGGTCCACCCCACAACTATGTTAGCATGCCTTACGGCTTGCCGAATGCGGCTGCCACGTACCAGCGCCTCATGAGGGGCATCATGGAGGCTCAAGAGGCCAGGCGTTCCGCAGCCCTGGCAGAGATGGAGATGGTCCGCGAGGAGCCACCAGCGCCTCCGGAGCCTCTTGAGGCCCCTGGGCCTGGGGGCTTGTGAGGATCGGCTTCCGCAGCACACCGAGTCAGCTACACCAACACTCCTTCGTCCTCAACATCATCAGGTGACATCTTTCAAGTTTCAATTCCAGTTGGGAGCGCCCCCCAGGGCTGCATTATTCCCAGGCCGCGTGGGTCCATCCCTGCGGCATGCATCCCTTTTATTTCATGTTGTTAGCTTACCTTGTTGGGGGCGCCCCACGGGCTGCATCATCCCCAAGTCGCTCGGGCCTGACCCAGTGATGTTCGCCTTCCCAGCATCTATTTGAATGAATCCACTCCTTCGCAGCTAATGTGTTTGACCCAGTTGCCCGCTTAACTGACGCCAACTGACGGAGCTGCTCCCAAACGGCACGACGCTTGCGCATGGGTCCGTTCCTGCAACGCCGACAAACCTGAATGGCTGAGCTCTGGCCGCGGCAGCCCCGCATGGCGCCACCTCATCAAGCCTTCAGTGCCTCATCGCCCCTCGGAAGCAACCAATGGCTGACTGTCAATTGTCATGGCAACCCCTCGTTCTTTCTTTGATGGGTCTACAGGATCTGCTAAAGGAGCTGCGTCAGGCGAGGCCCTTGCGGTGTCTCCTTCACTCTCAACCGCGCGAACCGCTTGCGCGTTAAAGGGGGGGTGCCTGAGCATCACGACTTAGGGCTCCTACTGGCTCTCCAGCCCTCACCCTCTGGCCTTGTCCACGGCATCACGACCTGGCATACCAGCGACGGCTGAGACTCGCTCGAGGGCCGGGACCCGAGGACGTAGAGCAGAAAGGGGAGCAAAGGCGAGAGGGGAGGGACACGCAAGGACCTCGCCGAGCAACCTCACGCCTGCCGATGCACGGACCCGGCGACACACCAGAGAGCGGCCCCTGATTCTTGAGATAAGTCACCACCCGGAAGCACCAGCTACCGTGGCACCATCCCCGCACCTAATGCAATTCCGTGTTAGCGACGCCGCTCTCCTTTCTCACCGAACGACGGCTGCTTGAGCGCCAAGGGGGACCTCCTGAGCATCGCGACTCAGGGGCTCTTACCGGACCCCGGGTCGCTCACCTCCTGGCCTTGACCATGACATCGCGACCTGGCATACCAGCGACGGCTGAAGCCGCCTTGGGACTGGGACCTGTTGGCGCAGAGCACCAAGCCCTCGTGAGGTTCGAAAGGGAGAACTGAGCTAAGGCAGAATGAGCAACTCGCACAATTCTACGACAAGGGTTATATTAACAAAACAGGATCACAGGCACCTTACAAGCCCCCACGGGACGCGTCTTTGATTCCTCGCAGGGAACAGATCCTAAAAGGACACTAACTACACGCGCCCCTGCAAAAGACGCCATCATCAATAGTGGGCCGTCAAGCACCGGCGCCAACCCCATCCAGATCAGAGTCGACGGCGGCCTGACGAGCCCGCCCTGCTCCAGGAGCAGCGCCGGCTCGGGGGCTCGTAGCTGTCGTCGCTCGTCTCCGGAGTCGCGAAGAGCTCGCCGGAGTCGCTGGAACCTCCGACGCCTCCGCCGCCTGAGGAGCCGCCAAGGGAGCGGTCGGCGGGCCCAGTCCTCGCTGTAGCAGGGTCCTGACCACCTCTCCTGGGGCAGCACTCTAGTCGGCGCCCGTTCGCATCGAAGACCTTGAAGAACATCACCGAAGCACTGGCGTACTCCAAGTGGATCGCGAGGGCGCCTCTTGTCCTGCAAACCCGGGCGATTTTGCTCCAGCCTCGAGTCATGAAGACCTCGCCCGGGGCAACGACCGCGACCTCTGCCTCGGTCGCGAGGGTGCTGCAGCCGGCTTGCTGCAGCCAAAGCTCCAGGAGTTCTCCCTACCGGATGATGGAGGCGAAGAAGGGAGGAAGGCGAATCCAAGACTGAGGAGGCATGGTGGCGTGGATCACGAACTCTCGGGAGGATCCCTCGGTGTGGACCCCAGGGGGGACGACCCACACCTTCGTGACCCGTCGGCACCGACGGCGGCGCCGCCCGTGGCAATCGGCATCGACTCCTTCAGGGCCCTCGATGTGGGCATACAAGGGAAGCAGGAACGCCGGCGGTGGCCGCTCGCACCAGGGCCTCAACACCACCTGATGGGCCCCCTTGTCCCGGCCACGGAGGGCGAGCCGTTTCTTCGGCGGAAGCGGGTCTGGTTCCTCTCGGGGAGCCTTGCCCTTCTCTGCCGTCGAGAACCGGCGGATCAGAGCCATCGCAGCAAGACGGAGCAAGGACCGGGAAGAAGGAGAAGCAAGAAGGGATGGACTGGAAGGGTGCGCGTTGTTCCGTACTTATGGCCGGCGAAGGCCAACCGCCGACCTCCACGATCGCAGGTAATCATGACCCGCTTTGCATGCAGGGACTTGTCCAATCCGTGCAGTTGCCGAGGCGCCATGGGGAAGTGGAGACGCCCACGTCCAATCAACCGCCACGTGGCGCCCAAGGCCGCAGGCTGTTAGGGCCCGTGGCGCTTCGCTCTTGCCCTTTCGCCTCCCTGTACGGCCAAGTCCGGGCGCGCCTTGGGCCCGGGGGCTACTGTCGGCGTTCTGGGAACGGGGGTCCCCAGACTTGCCTGCCTGCGGCCTGCGGCGTGGCTCAAAGGGGGCCCAGCACGACCCATCTTCATCAACACAGACCCAAGACCCTCACGAGGGGCCAAGCCTCGCGGGGCGGATGACACGGAGCTTCCTCAAGCATGGCCTCATCAGGCTGGCTCGCGAGGAGGCGGAGATATCAAGGCGGGGTACCTCACGAGGTGCCCGTGACGCAAGCCATGATGACCAAGGGCGCCAGGCGGGCGCCAGCCCGCGCAGTGTCCTCCTTTCCTCTTTGGTGCAAAGGGAGCAAGCGCAGGCGAGAGCATCAAGCAAAGGCACCCGTTTCGGTGCAACGAGACCAAGACTAGTCCAACGGCAGGGAGGAAGTCACTGTGGAGCCCAAGCCAGCGTCACCACCAGAGTCTTTGGCAGGCAAGGACCAACTTTAGTCAGGATAAGTGTACCAGATGTTCCCCTTCAAAATGGCCAATTGTTGGCGCCCTTCCTGCTCAATATTTGGGGAAGAGGCCCAGGGCCTTTGCCTATAAATAGGACTCCACCCACAGGGTAGGAGGATCGAGAATCGGCCAACCCAGCATCGAGATCGGATCACAATCGAGAAGAGAGAGAGAGAGAGAGGGAAGGGTGACTGAACTCCTCCTAGCAGTTCATCCCCCCAGCCAAGAACAGACCCTCGCGAGGCTGTTCTTCCTTGTATTGCTCATCATCATCAGCCCAAGAGGCAATCCACCACACCACACACTGGAGTAGGGTATTACACCACAACGGTGGCCCGAACCAGTATAAACCCTGTGTCTCATGTGTTGTTCTTTCCATAGCTTAGATCTTAGCGAGGCAGAGGGGTGCAGGCAGGTAGAAGGCGAAATCTCCGCGCGCACCCCAGTGTTCGAACCTCAAGGGTCTGCCGGAACCCGAAATCCGACAGCGGCGCGGGTGGCGGCGGCGGCGGGGCTAGGGTTTGGGCAGCGGCGGTGGCTCGGTGGGCTGTGGGGGTTGGGTGCCCCGGCTTATAAAGGTCGGCCCCGGAGGAGTCCGGGCTTAACACGGCCCGTAGGTCGGTTTCGTTTTTTTTAAATTATTCCATGTAGAAAAACAAATAAAAGAAATACTAAACGGACTTCAAAAATCCCGAAATAAATTTTCCCGGGCTTCTAAAATCAAGCGGCACAAGGTGAACATTTATTTGGGGCCTAAATGCAATTTTGAAAAACGCACATTTCTCCTAATTCAAATAAAATACCGAAAAACTCCGAAATAAAATCTTATTTGATTTTATTATTAAATCCTCATTATTTCTTTATTTTGGGAAAGTCATATTATTCCCTCTCTCATATTTTTGTAATAGAAATAATTGACGATAAAATAATTAAAATCAAATGATCCTATTCTCAATATTTGAGAAAACTCAAATATGAAAATAACGAAATTCCCAACTCTCTCTGTGGGTCCTTGAGTTGCGTAGAATTTCTAGGATCAAAACCAAAAGCAAATAAATTATGATATGCAATGATGATCTAATGTATAACATTCCAAATTGAAAATTTGGGATGTTACAAACCTACCCCCCTTAAGGTGAATCTCGCCCTCGAGATTCGGGTTGGCTAGAAAATAGGTGAGGGTGGTCCTTGAGCAAATCGTCCTCTCGCTCCCAGGTGGCTTCATCCTCCGTGTGGTGGCTCCACTGAACCTTGCAAAACTTGATAACCTTGCTGCGGGTGACTCGACTGGCATACTCTATAATCTTAACTAGTTTCTCCTCATAGGTCAAATCACTGTCCAACTGAATTTCTTCCAGTGGTACTGTGTCTCTCAAGGGTATGTCAGCCATCTCCGCGTGGCACTTCTTCAGCTAAGAAACGTGGAACACATCATGAACTCTTGACAATCCTTCGGGCAATTCCAACTTGTAGGCTACTTCTCCCATACGTTCCAATACTCAGTATGGTCCTACAAAACGTGGCGCTAACTTTCCTTAACACCAAAGCGCTTTGTTCCTCGAAGTGGGGATACTCGAAGATAGACTCTGTCTCCGACTTCGTAAATTGTCTCCTTGCGTTTAGAATCTGCATAACTCTTTTGCCTGGATTGAGCTACCTTGAGCCTATCGTGAATCAATTTCACCTTCTGTTCAGACTCCTTAATCAAATCAGGTCCAAACAACTGGCGGTCTCCAACTTCATCCCACGACAACGGTGTCCTGCACCTTCTTCTGTACAAGGCTTCGAAAGGGGCCATCTTTAGACTGGATTGATAGTTGTTGTTGTAAGAGAACTCTGCATACGGCAAATTCTCGTCCCAACTAGATCCATAATCTAGCGCACAAGCTCTCAGCATGTCCTCCAAAATCTGATTGACTCTTTCAGTCTGTCCATCTGTCTGTGGATGAAAAGCTGTGCTGAACTCTAGCCTGGTTCCCAAAGTTTCGTGCAACTGATTCCAGAACTTTGAGGTAAACTGGGTTCCTCTATCTGATACTATACTCCTCGGAACTCCATGTAAGCATACAATCCTGGTCATGTATATCTTTGCCAACTTAGCACTGGTGCAAGTGGTCTTTACCGGGATGAAATGAGCTACTTTCGTCAAACGATCGACTACAACCCAAATCGAGTCATAGCCTGAACGAGTCCTGGGTAACCCCGTGATAAAATCCATGCCTAACTTATCCCACTTCCATTCGGGTATCGGCAATGGTTGTAGCAATCATGCTGGCTTCTGATGCTCTGCCTTTACTCTCTGTCATACATCACAAACTGCTACATACTCCGCAATGTCTTTCTTCATTCCGGTCCACCAGAAAATATCCTTCAAATCCAAATACATCTTGGTATTTCCTGGGTGAATCGAATATGGTGAATCGTGTGCCTCTTGCAGAATCAACCTCCTGATCTCCGGGTCATTGGGCACATAAACACGGTCTTCAAACCATAGGGTGTCGTGCTCATCCTCACGAAATCCTTTAGCCTTCCCTTCGCTCATTTTATCCTTTATAGAGGCAATCTCCTTGTCAGTCTTCTGGGCTTCTCTGATTCTATCCATCAAAGTTGACTAACTCTCCAATGCTACTACATAGCCTCTCGGAACTATTTCCAAACATAGCTCACGAAGATTTTCGGCTAACTCTTTTGGTATTTCTCCCGTCATTAGTGTATTGACATGGCTCTTACGACTCAATGCGTCAGCTACTACATTAGCCTTTCCGGGATGGTAATGCAATCTCATATCATAATCCTTGATGAGCTCCAGCCATCTCCTTTGTCTGAGGTTTAACTCCTTCTGCATGAAAATGTATTTCAAACTCTTGTGATCCGTGTACACCTCACAATGATTTCCAATGAGGAAATGTCTCCATGTTTTCAATGCATGCACTACGGCTACTAACTCCAAATCATGCGTAGCATAATTCAATTCGTGCGGTTTAAGCTGTCTTGAGGCATATGAAACAACTCTCCCTTCCTGCATAAGCACTGCTCCAAGTCCCCGACGTGAAGCATCGCAATACACCTCATAATCCTTGATCTGGTCTGGCAAAATCAACACTGGTGAAGTAACTAAATGTTTCTTTAACTCCTGAAAACTAGCCTCACACTCCTTGGTCCATATGAACTTGGTTTCCTTCTTTAACAACTCCGTCATAGGCTTCACAATCTTTGAGAAATTCTCAATAAATCTCCGGTAGTATCCTGCAAGTCCAAGGAAACTCCGGATCTCACCAACTGTGGTTGGTGCTTCTCACTTGGTCACGGTATCAAATTTAGTGGGATCTACTGATATACCTTCTCCGGATATAACGTGTCTGAGGAATCCTACTTCCTTCAACCAAAACTCACATTTGCTGAACTTGGCATACAACTGATGTTCTCTGAGCTTCTCAAGTACCAATCGCAAATGTTCCTTATGCTCCTCTTCATTCTTCGAGTAAACCAGGATATCATCGATGAACACCACGATGAACTTATCCAAGAACTCCATAAACACTTTGTTCATCATGTTCATAAAATAGGCAGGTGCGTTAGTCAGACCAAATGACATAATGGTATACTCGTATAGCCCATACCTGGTGGTAAAAGCTGTCTTAGGTATATCCTGTTCTCGAATCTTCAACTGGTGGTATCCTGATCGCAGATCGATCTTGGAAAATACCTTAGCTCTTTGCAATCGATCAAACAGATCATTGATCATTGGTAGTGGGTATTTGTTCTTGATCGTTACTTCATTCAACCCACGATAGTCAACAATCATCCTTAACGATCCATCCTTTTTCTCCACTAGAAGTACTGGTGATCCCCAAGGCAACGAACTTGGGAGAATGTAACCTTTATCCAGTAACTCCTTAATCTGCTTCTTAATCTCCACCAAATCCTTTGCAGGCATCCTGTATGGTCTCTTAGATATTGGCCCTGTGCCTGGCAATAGCTCAATCAAAAACTCAATATCTCTATTCGGTGGCATGCCTGGCAACTCTTCTGGAAATACTTCAGGGAAATCCCTTACCACTGGTACTTCCTCATGCACAACTCCTGTTAAACAATTTACTTGAGTCCCTTTTGGCACATGTCGGGATACATACTTGATCCTTCTCCCTTCTGGGGTGGTAAGCAAAATTGTCTTACTAGCGCAATCGATGTTTCCTCCATACATCGACAGCCAATCCATACCCAGAATTACATCCAATCCTTGTGATTCCAAAATGATTAAATCCGAGGGAAACACATGCCTACCTATACTCAATGGCACTTGAAAACATCCTTGACTGGCCATATACTCCGCTCCTGGTGAGCTTACTAGCATAGGTGTTCTAAGAACCTTAGTGGGCAGGTTATACTTATCCACAAATCCCCTTGATATGTATGAATGCGATGCACCAGTATCAAAAAGAACGAGTGCAGTAAATGACTTAACCAAAAACTTACCGATTACGACATCCGGCTGCTCTTCAACCTCCTCCACGTTAACGTGGTTCACCTGTCCCCTGTTGAAAGGGTTCGGCTTCTTCCCAGAGCTTCCATTGCCATTTTGGCCTTCAGGACATTCATTGGCATAATGTCCGGTCTTCTGGCACTTAAAACAAGTGACTTGGCTCAGGTCTTTCTTGGCTGGGGTTGATGGGTTGGTACGGTTCTGGCCGTTGTTTCCTCCATTACCATTACCATTCTTGGTGCCGTTGTGATTGTGCGAGCTACCTCCTCCATGGGTATGCTGAAAATGTCCTCCCGATCTAGGGGTAAAACGTGGCTTCTGCTGAGCTCCAGAATTGTACTTCCCTTGTCCATACTTCCTCTTGCGGTTCCCAATTTGCTGCTGCTTGCCTTCAATCATAAGAGCACGGTCTACCAACTCCTGGTAGTTGTTGAAGGTTGCTATCATCAACTACATGCTCAACTCATCATTTAGTCCTTCCAGAAACTTCTCCTGTTTGCTGCATCCGTAGCAACGTCATCTGGGGCATAACGTGCTAATTTACTAAAGTCCTCCACATACTGGCCAACTGTCCATCCTCCTTGGCGCAAGTTGCGAAACTCACGCTTCTTCATGGCCATAGCTCCTGCTGAAACATGGGCAGTATGAAAAGCCTGCTGAAACTGGTCCCACGTGACAGTGTCGACAGGGAAGGTGGCTGTGAAATTCTCCCACCATGATGCTGCGGGTCCTTCTAGTTGATGTGTGGCAAACTTCACCTTCTCCGCATCTGTGCATCCTGTTGTGGTCAACTCTCTAGCTGTCTTGCGGAGCCAATCATCTTCTACTATCGGCTCGGTGCTACTGGAAAACACCGGCGGATTCAGCCTAAGAAAACGGGCTAAGTGATCAACAGGTGGTGGTGGTGGTGGTGGGTTGTTGTTGTTGTTCCCCTGATTCTGATTCTGGACTAGCAACTGCATCAATGTGTTCTGCTGCTGGATCAACTGGGTGAGCTCCGGTGGAAAGGTAAATCCGGGGTCACGTCTCGGAGGCATCTGAGGGTTTAGAAAAGATGAGGTTTAAGAATAGAGGGGGTCTAAAGAGAAAACACTACCCATATGCACATGAGGCAAAAGCAAACAATTCACTTCATTCAATCAAATAAGGGCATACAATCGATCTAACTATTGTAAAAGTGCTCGGACTACTGTATTTACATGGTGGACTACTACTACTTATGAGGTGGTCTGCTAGAAATATTCTTCAGTTGCAGACTCCATGATATCTGCTCCGGCTTCATCAACATAGTCATCATCGCTATCATCTGGGTCCGAGTCGGTGTCATCGATGATGATGTAGTCCTCCGGGCGAATCTCCTTGGGTTCTCCATCTTCATCTACTGGAGTAGGGCCTCCCATAAATATCCCGATCTTCTTGATCAGATCGTCATTCTTCTCCACCAATACTTCAATTTCTTCCTCATAATCTTCTTGTGTAGCCTTGAGTTCTTCCTCCAGTTCTTTGATTCTTGTCCTAGCCTTCTTCAGGTCTATCATGTCGGCGCACATCTGGTTCTCCTGTCGTCAAATATGCTGGTTTAACTCCTGGATAAAAGCTGCAATTGATCTATCCCTTCTGGTGCTGATCATCTCCCAGTGCTCATCTCGGCGCCCACAAATCTGGTAGATAGTATCCTTGAGATCATTGTGGTAGACTTCTCCAATGCGTCCCATGGCGACGTGAGCTACCATGCTCTTTCCCAGACTCCAAGTTGGTGCATCAAAAGAAAACTCTATGGGCTCAGTGACTGGCATGAACGTCCTTCCTGGAACTTGAACTTGAATCATCCAGCGCTCTTCTTCAGGTAAAGTGGCGTTGTAGGTTCCGGTGAAGCTTGGTACTCCTATGTTTAGGTATCTAGTGACTTCCTTCAAGTGGCGTCCAAAGGGTGTATCTTCATCCGGTTGCGTGAACTTGTTCCTTGCATCCGCCATCCTAAAGAGTAGAAAAGTTGAGAGGTCAGAAGAGAAGAGAGTGAATAGTGATCTAGGTCCTTAGCTTAGTGGTCATGTCCTACAGTCAACGTGTGCTCTGATACCATCTCTGTAGCGACCAGACCTGAAACGGTCTGATCTCTGTGCTCAGGTGTCATCCCTGGATCAGTAATGCTAACACCACATAGTACTTGAAGGATTTATAATAGAGTAGCAATCACACACTTATTACATCAAGTGTCTCAATAGAGAACTTATTACAATAAATATGGCTTAAGGCCATCTAATAACAATAACAACGGAAGGCTTGGAAGATAAGTGAGTCCATCAACTCCAACGGCATCACTGAGTATAGAACCACGACCTAAAAACTCCTTAATCGTCGTCTGAAAAGTCTGCAACATTAACGTTGCAGCCCGAAACGGGTCAGCACATGGAATATGCTGGCAAGGTAACACATAGAGAGTAATGGAATGAAACAGCTATACTATATGCATATTTGGCTGGTGGAAAGCTCTATGGTTACAGTTTTGCGTAAAGCCAATTTTTCCCTACTGCAAAGGAATAAATTTTATTTAACTATCATGGTAGTTGTTAAACATTGAGAATGGTTGACAGCATACTCAATCCCAATTAAGCATCATCATTAAACAAAACCCAACAAAATTAAATTAGAGAGTAACATATTGAGATTCACATGATAATCCAAGTACTAGATACTCAAGATGTCCATAACCGGGGACACGACTAACCATGATTAGTTTATACACTCTGCAGAGGTTTGCGCACTTTTCCTCACCAGACTCGATCGCCTCTGTTTGGTTTCTCGCACTACATGGTGTTTGAGAGGACGGATGATGGAAACACAGTCTTTCAGAAGCGCTAGCACCTTACGATGGATAGACCGTTACACCTACTTTCCCCTACATCTGCTAGTCTACCCTGTAAGAGTTCGCACGACTTAATCAACTATGCTAGAGCCCATAATAGCTTGTGGCTGCACATGGAAGTTTCTAGTATGAAACATCTCATGATCCCTTTGGGCCTGGGTGGCGGTCCATAAAAAAAACAGGCAATCCTGGAATACCCAGGTACCTCAATCCACCCAGATGTGTGTTTAAGTTGCCACCTTAGATAAACCATTAATTAACAAACTCACATCTGTCATGGATATCACTCACCCAATCCACGTCTACTAGCATAGCATGGCACAATAGGCAAACGTAGAAGTAACTCCCAAAGATTTAATAATAAACAGGTAATAGGTACTACCTCAACTACTTCCCATCCCACAATTTAATTAGATCCTAATCATGAAATGTTTGAGGATTGATCTAATGCAATAAAACTGGGTAGTAAGAGGTATGATCAAAGTGTTACTTGCCTTGCTGATGATCCGCGAAACCTAGAGATTTGAAGTAACAGGCGACGCACTCCGGGTATTCTATCGCAGACAAACAAACAAGCATACAATAAGTACTCAACTAATGCACAGGTAAAACTCAAATAAGAGACTTAACCAGAAAGTTCAACTTAAGAACTCCGGTTTGCAAAAAGAATCAAATCAAACGAAGCAACGAAAGTCAAACGGCAAAAGAAACATGCTTCGTTTACTATTCTGGACCTAGGGCAATTTTTACAGTGGAAAAAGCTTGTTTAAGTTGGTTAACGGATAGAGGGTTTCGAGACAAAACTCCAGGCGCTTGAATCGCCTGATTCCGATAAACGAGCGAAAAGTTATACTAAAACGAAAATCGGATCAGGAATCGTGATCAGGAAATCGCGGATTTAATCCGAGAAAAAGAAAAACGACGAACGTTCGCTAGAACGAACGAATGGACGAATGCTTGCTAATTAAATAAACCGAAAAAACCGATCTATTTAAAAAAACCGAAACTAAAAAAACGACAAAACCGTCGGAAAAACCAAACGGTTTTCTAAAAAGCCGGCGTCTAAAAAAATCTACCGGCAACTCCGGCGAGATTCCGGCGGCGGCGGGGCTCCGGCGGTCGGCGGCGGCGCAGCGCGGCGGCGGTGGCGCGGGTGGCGGCGGCGGCGGGGCTAGGGTTTGGGCGGCGGCGATGGCTCGGTGGGCTGTGGGGGTCGGGTGCCCCGGCTTATAAAGGCCGGCCCCGGAGGAGTCCGGGCTTAACACGGCCCGTAGGTCGGTTTCGTTTTTTTAAATTATTCCGCGCAGAAAAACAAATAAAAGAAATACTAAACAGACTCCAAAAATCCCGAAATAAATTTTCTCGGGCTTCTAAAATCAAGCCGCACAAGGTGGACATTAATTTGGGGCCTAAATGCAATTTTGAAAAACGCACATTTTTCCTAATTCAAATAAAATACCGAAAAACTCGGAAATAAAATCTTATTTGATTTTATTATTAAATCCTCATTATTTCTTTATTTTGGGAAAGTCATTTTATTCCCTCTCTCATATTTTTGTAATAGAAATAATTGACGATAAAATAATTAAAATCAAATGATCCTATTCTCAAAATTTAAGAAAACTCAAATATGAAAATAACGAAATCCCCAACTCTCTCCGTGGGTCCTTGAGTTGCATAGAATTTCTAGGATCAAAACCAAAAGCAAATAAATTATGACATGCAATGATGATCTAATGTATAACATTCCAAATTGAAAATTTGGGATGTTACAACAAGGGTCACAAGGTCTTGAAGGGTGCTCATGCTAGCCTCAAAGAGTCTCATGATCAACTTCAAGTAAAGCTAACCAAGGAAAAAGTCACTTTTCCTCGTATGATGTTAATTGATAATGCAAATGCTACTAACCCATGTTGTGAGCATGTGCATCTTGTTGAGGAGAACGCTAAGCTAAAGGTGCAACTTGAGAAAGGTCTTGCATCTTGCATACAAGGCAAGAAGAACCTCAACGACCTCTTGACCAACCAAAAGGGAGTTGTGGCTAAGGAAGGGATTGGGTACGTGCCCGAGTCCAAGAACAAGAAGAAGAATGACAAGACAAAATGACCTCCTCCTCTCATGCAAACCTTTGTGAAGGAGGGAGAGAGTGCTTCCAAGGAGAAGAAGAACAATGCGAAGGGTGGCCGTGTCAAAAAGGGCAATGCCACTCCTCCCATCAAAGTCGGCGACTTTAATCCTTCTTATGTGTTATGTCGGGCTAGTGATGGGCATGTCTATGCCAAATTTGTTGGTTCCCCTCATGAGTACATTGAATGGTCTATTTGGGTTCCAAAGACCCTTGTTACTAACATTAAAGGACCCATTACAAAATGGGTACCTAAAACCAAGCATTGATCTCTTGTAGGTGTTTGCTTTCGGTGGGGGATCATGGTTGCTCGATAGCGGAGCTACAGATCATATGACCGGAAGCAAGGACTTGGTGGTGGACGTGCACAAGATTCCATCTATGCCCACCAATGTCGAGTGGGGTGACACCTCATCTTCTAAGGTATTGGGACTTGGCAAGGTAGTCATCTCTCATGATCTCATGATCGAGAAGGTCATGCTTGTTGAGTCCCTTGCATACAATTTACTTTCTGTTCGTCAACTTGCAATCATGGGCTTTGCCACTTTCTTTGATATCGATGCCGTGGCCCTCTTGTGGAGCAAGACTCTTAAAGTAGCCTTTGTTGGGCATGTCGAGAACGGTCTATATGTGATTAACTTTTCGGAGCGACCCACTAAGACCGCGACATGCCTAATGGATAAAGTTGATGTGGGATGGCTTTGGCATCGCCGTTTAGCCCATGTCAATATGAGATCTTTGCAAAGTCTTCTCAAGGGGGACCATGTCCGTGGACTAACGGATGTTAGTTTTGCTAAAGATCATGCTTGCAGTGCTTGTATCGAAGGAAAGCTACATGAGAAGGCTCATCCTCCCACGACTATAATTTACTCAAAGAGGCCTTTGGAGCTCCTTCACTTGGATCTCTTTGGGCCTCCATCCTTCGATAGTCTTGGGGTAGGAAGTATTGCTTGGTGATTGTGGATGACCACTCAAGATACACTTGGGTGTATTTCTTCAAGAGGAAGAGCGAGACCCAACAAACCGTCATTGACTTTGCAAATGAAGCACAACGTCAACACAATGCAAAGATATTGACAATAAGAAGTGAAAACGGCACCGAGTTCAAGAACTACACCTTGGATGAGTTTCTTACTGATGAGGGGATCAAGCGTCAATATTCCGCACCTTACACTCCTCAACAAAACGGTGTTGCGGAGAGGAAGAACCGGACGTTGATGGATGCGACAAGGACCATGATGGCGGAGTTCAAGTCTCCATACAACTTTTGGGTCGAAGCCATCAACACCGCATGTCATGCATCCAATTGGCTCTACCTCCGCAAGGGCTTGAACAAGACTCCATATGAGATACTCACCGGTAACAAGCCCAACCTCAAGTACTTCCGGGTGTTCGGGTGTAAGTGTTCCATTCTCAAGAAAGGTGTTCGATTGTCTAAATTTGAAGCTAGAGCTTATGAGGGCATATTTGTTGGTTATGCTACAAACTCTCATGCTTACCGTGTCCTCAATAAATCCACGGGACTTATTGAGGAGACGTGTAACGTGGAGTTTGATGAAAATAACGGCTCCCAAGTGGAGCAAAGTGGCACTTGTGATGTAGGTGATGAAATTCCTCCTCAAGCCATAAGAAGAATGGGTGTTGGCTTTATCCTACCCATTAAGGAACCCCTTGTGGCCGAAGGAGAAGGACAATGCTCCATTCAAGTGGAGCCATCACCAACCCAAGGCCCACACGCTTCCGAAGAACAACATGAAGGCCCTCATCCTCAAGAACAAGACCAAGGGCAAGATCATGCTCAAGACGGTGTTGACACACCAAGTGATGCCCAAGGTCAAGTTCTCTCCTCCGAGAAAGGTCAAGAACAAGAACAAGCTCAAGACGACGCTCAAGATGATCAAGTGACCACTTCTCGTCTCACCCCCGAGGAGGAATTGGAGCGTCGAGCCGCCAAGGTTGCCTCCAAGCTCTCCACCAAGGATCATCTCATGAAGAATGTGCTTGGAAGCTTAAGAAAGGGGGTAAGCACTCGTAGACACTTAGCAAACTATTGTGAGCATCACGCATTTGTCTCTTGTGTCGAACCCTACAAGGTCTATGAGGCGCTCGAAGATCCAGATTGGCTCAATGCCATGTATGAATAACTCAACAACTTCGAGCGCAACAAAGTGTGGAGATTGGTGCCAAGACCGACAGGGAACCACAATGTCATTGGAACCAAGTGGATATTTAAGAACAAGCAAGATTCCCATGGGATTATCATTCGCAACAAGGCTCGTCTGGTAGCACAAGGCTACTCCCAAGTCGAGGGTATTGACTACGGTGAAACCTTTGCTCCCGTTGCTCGTCTTGAATCCATTCGCATGTTGGTTGCATATGCTTCTCATCATAACTTTAAGTTACAACAAATGGATGTGAAGAGTGCTTTTCTTAATGGTCCTATTAATGAATTGGTTTATGTCAAGCAACCCCCGGGTTCGAGGATCCCTACTTTCCCGATCATGTGTATCAACTCAATAAGGCACTCTATGGCCTTAAACAAGCCCCACGTGCATGGTATGACCACCTTACCGAGTTGTTACAAGACCGTGGTTTTGAAGTTGGGCTAATCGACCCCACTCTTTTTACTAAGAAGGTCAAAGGGGAGTTGTTTGTGTGCCAATTATATGTTGATGATATTATCTTTGGCTCCCCTAACAAAGCTTTCAATGAGGAATTTGCCGCTCTCATGACCTCAAAGTTCGAGATGTCTTCCATGGGAGAGTTGAAGTTCTTTCTAGGGTTCTTCATCAACCAAGCCAAATACACTCAAGACATGCTCAAGAGGTTCAAGCTAAGTGACGTCAAGCAGGCTTCCACTCCAATGCCCACCAAGTGCCAACTTGACATAGATCCCAATGGTAAAGCGGTGGATCAAAAGGTATATCGCTCCATGATTGGATCCTTGCTTTACCTTTGTGCATCTAGACCGGATATCATGTTGAGTGTGGGAATTTTTGCACGGTTTCAAGCCGCACCTAAGGAAAGTCACTACGTGGCGGTCAAACGAATCTTTCGATATTTGGCTCACACCCCAAACTTTGGTTTATGGTACCCAAGAGGATCAAACTTCAAGCTTGTAGGATATTCGGATTCCGATTGGGCGGGAGACAAAGTGGATAGGAAGTCCACTTCCGGAGGGTGCCAATTCCTTGGTTGCTCTTTAGTAAGTTGGTCTTCCAAAAAGCAAAGTTGTGTGTCTCTCTCGTCCACCGAAGCGGAGTATGTAGCAGCCGGTAGTTGTTGTGCACAATTCCTATGGATGAGGCAAACTTTAAAGGATTACGGTGTCACTTGTGACAAAGTGCCTCTTTGGTGTGATAATGAAAGTGCCATCAAGATCTCTCTCAACCCGGTGCAACACTTCAAGACGAAGCATATTGAGATTTGGTATCACTTCATGTGGGATCACATTAGGCGAGGAGAGATCGAGCTCAACTATGTCAACACTCATGATAACCTTGCAGATATTTTCACGAAGCCCTTGGATGAAGCAAGATTTCGCGAGTTAAGGCATGAGCTAAATATCATTGATGCAAGCAATGTGACTTGAACCCTTGCACACCCCACCACGCTCAATTTGTTGTCTAGTTTAGATGTAGGCATGGACATAGGGGGAGTGTTGTTCTCTCAATGAACTCTCCCTCCCCCATTATGCATAAATTGATCAAGTCTTTCACATTAGCCATTATTGATGGTACTTGTGTTTCAAAGACGAGTTTTGGTCATGGGCCCAAGGTTAAAATCTTCGCAGCGCCATACCTCTTGACTCAAACATAGGTGGCCTCGGCCACCGCCCTCTCGTGAAGAGGTGTGTCTTGGCCTTTTTGCTAGTGTGCTCTCTCTTCTTCTTGCCTTTTTGTTTTTCTTTCGGGCTTAGCCATGTTGTTTAGTTGCCGTGGCGTGCTGGGTGGTACTACTGCTGGTGGTGCGCGGTACTACCGCTTATAAGCGGTACTAGCGCCCCCCAGCATGGAACTACCGCCGAGGGACGGGACCAGGGGGTTATATCAGGGCAGGGGGAGGCTTCTTCTCCCCCATACCCATTCGCTTCGCCCCCTCGTTCCTCTTCCTCTCTCCAGCCTCGCCTCGCCGTAGGAGGGCTCCGGCGGATCTTCGTCTCCAGGGCGTCCCTCTCCATTTCCTTCGGTGGAGTCGATCCCCACCTCGTTCTCTTGCCATGGATGCCGGTATTGCCTCTGTTCCTTCTCTCCTTTTGTCTCGTTTTCAGATCTTGCGTCTTAGGGGCAATGGTGGTTGCATCTATAGATTTTTGGCTAAATCTAGGCTTGAGTGGGTTGGAGAAGGCAACTAGGCTATCTAGATTAGAGTTTGGTAGGAATATTTTTGAATTTGGCAGGCCGGTAGTGCCGGATCAGACCACGGTAGTAGGGAACTGCTGTTTCCCCGCCTCGAGCGGTACTACCGCTCTCTTTGGAGTGGTACTACTGCTTGGGCGGTACTACCGTGTGCATGTCGCGGTACTACCGCTGCCTGCCAAGTTCCATCATATTCCTGCCATACCTTGATCCTTTTGTTGAGTTTGTTGGCTTATGCTTGTTCTTTCTGGTTGTTTTGCATGTTCTTGTGTTTGGTTCCAGGTGATGAACATCCTGAGCATCAAGCTCGCCGTGTCAACCCCGAGCGTGCAACGTCAAAGCGCTACTGCACCTCTGAGCCAGCAGGTGGTTCCTCTAGCACTCAACCACCACCAGCAGGCGCTTCCGCAAGTGCTCCTCCACCACCTCAGCAGTCGAAGAGATCCGCCAACAAGCCAAAGGGAAAGACTGTGACTGAGATGACTGCCAAGGAGTTTTGGGAAAAGCGTCGCC
This sequence comes from Triticum dicoccoides, assembly GCF_002162155.2. NCBI lineage: Eukaryota > Viridiplantae > Streptophyta > Magnoliopsida > Poales > Poaceae > Triticum > Triticum dicoccoides. The sequence continues at coordinate 218,361,030 of NC_041390.1, read as the reverse complement.
GCAACCCCTATGAGGCGGACCAAGATCCCACTTTGGTTAACCGCCCGTTCTGGAACCGCTTTCAGTTTGCCATCTATTTTGATGTGATCAAGGCCAAGAAGAATCTCTATGTTGATGTTCGCTCCATCGACACTGATGCCATGGAGAAGGACCTTGAGTACTTTGGCGAAGCCTTTCAGATGTGTAATCAGCCGAACATTCTCAGGATCATGCAGTTCAACAAGGATTTCGATGCAGACTTGGTGGCCCAATTCTATGCTACCGTTCATCTTGGAACTGATGCCGACAGGACTCTGGCTTGGATGACGAATGGCAAGTTGCTTTCAGTCAAGTGGAAGGCCTTCATGGAGTTAATTGATGTGGAAGATAATGGGCTTGAGACTCCAGTAGGCTTCCGCGCTCACCGCAATGCTACATCCACTCACAAGCAAGCCCTTTGGCCCTACTGCACTGTGAAGGTTCACCCAGTGACCAAGAAGGAAACCTATGAGCTGTCTACATATCTAGACGTTCTTCATCATGTCTTCCTTGAGACTCTCTTCCCTCGCATCAGGAATCTGGATCAGGTTCACTCCTATCTCGTGGACATGCTTCTTTTCTGCCAGCATGAGAAGGAAGCAAACACTGGAGAGAGCCTGGACATTTCTCATGTTATGTGGTCTGAACTTCTCTCTGCCGTTCCTGAGCGCAAGTGCCCGATATATGGTCCATTCCTCATGAGGCTCATTGAGAAGGCATGGGCTCGTGTCTATCCCAGAGTGTTGCTGGAAACTGGAGACTTGGTTTCTCATGAGATCAAGCGTCTGAGGAAGAAGGACAATTGGGGCACTCTAGCACCTAAACCTGGGGGTCCATCTACTGCTGCTGCTGCCATGGAGGCTGAGGGTGAGGCTGCAACTAATGATCACGAGGAGGACTTTGGACCCGCTAGTGCAGAACCGTCTTGGGCAAAGAAGCTCAAATGCAAGATGAAGAAGCTTTTCTACATGGAGTCTCATGGTCAGTACATGACTCATGTGTCGGAGAAGCAGGCCAGGGTGCGCCACAAGGAGCTCATGCGTCACCTGGGTGCGACAGTTGCCAGCGGTTCTGAGGGACAGATCACCGAAGAGGAGGAATGGATTCACCAGCATTGCCCTTGGACCGATTCAGACGCCGAGTAGTTTCTGACCAACGGCGGAGATGCAGACGATCACGCTGAGATGTGATGTTCGAGATCCTCAGCTTGCCATCACCTGGAGTCGTAGTGTCGCTCTTTGCCCTTTTGGTGTCTCGATGCCAAAGGGGGAGAGAGTTTAGGGTTTTGTGTTGTTGCCGTGCTGCGAGTTGTGTCTTGTGTTTTCTCGTGTGTTCTCTCGCTGTCTTTGTTTGGTTTGGTTTGGTGCCTCTGAGACCCAAGTTCCAGACATATGGTGTGAGACATATGCTCTCTATCGCTACCTTATTACTTATGTCGTTTCAGTACTGTAGTATCTTATGAGTTGCATGCTTGTCCTGTTTTATACCCTACTCTCATATATCATGTGCTTAGAATTGTTGGACTATAAAATATAGGGGGAGTGTTGATCCGGATGTGTCTGTCTTGCATTCCAAAGGCTCCACTAACAAGGTGCACACATTCAGGGGGAGCCCATCTATATTTTGTAGTTCTAAGTATTCTTATTTTTTCTTTTCCTTGTGCAAATCCCTAGTTGTCATCAATCCACCAAAAAGGGGGAGATTGTTGAGGCATATCTCTCTCGATGTGGTTTTGGTGATTGATGACAACGTGTTTGCGGACTAATCGTGTGCTTTGAGTATTTCAGAGATTCATCCGTGGCACGAGATGATTTCTTCCCCTCGAAGTGTCATTCAAGACGGTGTAGCTCTTTCGTTTCTCTTTCGATGGACTAGTTGCATAGAGGGCACCGTACTATCAAGAGGGGGTCCGCTGGGGTATTGCTTGGGTGGAATCAACACGTACACATCCGCTTCTCACCCTCAGAGCTCTTCCACGTCAATGGAGAGATCTTTTCTCTCCTGTGTGTCTTGTCTGGGTCCCAGCGGTAGTACCGTGCTACCCAGCGGTAGTACCGCTGAGGGGTCACAAGCGACAGTATCGCTCCGCAGCGGTAGTACCACCGTGACTCCGCAGCTGTACTATCGCTGGCCTGTCTGGCTCCTACCGCCTCGACTCAAGGGCTCTTATTCTCGTGTCGGGTTTTGCGGCACTAGTTGTGGCAGTAGTGGCGGTAGTACCGCTTCGTAGCGGTAGTACCGCTCTTACCACCGCGGTAGTACCGCTCTGGGTCCAGGTCCCTGCTTCTCTCCTCTGCGCGGTAGTACCGCTCGTTGGAGCGGCAGTACCGCTGGCTCAGCGGTAGTACCGCCCCCCCAAGCGGTACTACCGCCCTCTGCGGGGCTGTTTTGTGGGGCAATGGTTGGATTGCTGCCCCCACTATAAAAAGGGGTCCCCTTCTTCCCCGTTGACTCACCTCTTCCCCCTCAAGCTCCATTAATGCTCCAAGCTCCATTTTTGCCCGATCTATCTCCCTAGCCAATCAAACTTGTTGATTTGCTCGGGAGTGGTTGAGAAGGCCCCGATCTACACTTCCACAAAGAGATTTTCGATTCCCCCACCTATCCCTAGCAGATCTTGTTACTCTTGGGTGTTTGAGCACCCTAGACGGTTGAGGTCACCACGGAGCCATAGTCCATTGTGGTGAAGCTTCATGGTATTGTTGGGACCTCCGATTAAGTTGTGGAGATTGCCCCAACCTTGTTTGTAAAGGTCCGGTCGCCGCCTTCAAGGGCACCAATAGTGGAATCACGACATCTCGCATTGTGTGAGGGCGTGAGGAGAATACGGTGGCCCTAGTGGTTTCTTCGGGTGCATTGTGCCTCCACACCGCTCTAACGGAGACGTACTTCCCCTCAAATGGAAGGAACTTTGGCGACACATCCTCGTCTTCACCGGATCCACTCTTGGTTATCTCTTACCTTTACTTGTGCAAGCTCTTTAGTGTTACTTCTCTTGCTTGCTTGTTTGGTTGTTGTCATTGCATCATATAGGTTGCTCACCTAGTTGCACATCTAGACAACCTACTTTGATGCAAAGTTTAATTTGGTAAAGAAAAGTTAAAAATTGTTAGTTGCCTATTCACCCCCTCTAGTCAACCATATCGATCCTTTCAAACTTCCCACAACCCGATGTTTTAAAGGGGTTGTCAATCCCTTTTGGGTTACGATGCCTCAAGATAGGCAAACGGACGTGAGGTAAATTTGTAGTAGATTGATAGATCGAACGCCAAATAAAATAAATTGCAACAATGTATTTTTGGGTTTTTGGTTTAGTAGATCTGAAAATAAACGCAAAGGAAAATAGATCGCAAAGGCAAATAATATGAGAAAGAGACCCGGGGGCCGTAGGTTTCACTAGTGGCTTCTCCCGAGAAAAATAGCAAACGGTGGGTGAACAAATTACTGTTGGGCAATTGATCGAACTTCAAATACTCATGACGATATCCAGGCAATGATCATTACATAGGCATCACATCCAAGATTAATAGACCGACTCCTGCTTACATCTACTACTATTACTCCACATATCGACCGCTATCCAGCATGCATATAGTGTATTGAGTTCATGGAGAAACGGAGTAATGTAATAAGAACGATGACATGATGTAGACAAGATCTATCTATGTAGAGATAGACCCCATCGTTTTATCCTTAGTAACAACGATACATACTTGTCGGTTCCCCTTCTGTCACTAGGATCAAACACCGTAGGATTGAAACCACTACAAAGCACCTCTTCCCATTGCAAGATAAATAGATCAAGTTGGCCAAACAAAACCCAAATATCGGAGAAGAAATACGAGGCTATAAGCAATCATGCATAAAGGAGATCAAAGAAACTCAAATACTTTCATGGATATAAAAAGAGATATATCTGATCATAAACTCAAAGTTCATCGGATCCCAACAAACACACCACAAAAGAGTTACATCATATGGATCTCCAAGAGACCATTATATTGAGAATCAAGAGAGAGAGAGAGGAAGCCATCTAGCTACTAACAACGGACCTGAAGGTATACAAAGAACTAATCACGCATCATCGGAGAGGCACCAATGGAGGTGGTGAACCCCATCCGAGATGGTGCCTAGATTGTATCTGGTGGTTCTGGACTCTACGGCGGCTGGATCAATATTTTGTTGACTCCCCTAGGGTTTTGGGAATATTGTGGTATTTATAGAGCAAAGAGGCGGTTCGGAGGGCACCCGAGGTGGGCATAACCCACCAGGGCGTGCCTGGGCCTCCTGGCATGCCCTGGTGGGTTGTGCTCCCCTCGGGGCACCCCCCAAGTGCAACAAGGGCCCATTATGTTCCTTGTGGTCCATAAAAAATCGCCGTAAAGTTTCATGGCATTTGGACTCCGTTTGATATTAATTTTTTGTGATGTAAAAAACATGGAAAAAAACAGCAACTAGCACTTGGCACTATGTCAATAGGTTAGTACCAAAAATGATATATAATGGCTATAAAAATGATTATAAAACATCCAAGATTGATAATATAACAGCATGGAACAATCAAAAATTATAGATACGTTGGAGATGTATCAAATAGCTATGGACAATTTCTTCTTATGTTCTCCGCTAGATAAGAACTTTGGAGTGATTCTTCATCGCACTTTGAAGGATAGTTATATAATCCAATTAAATTAGCATTGTTGAGAGATTTCACTAGCGAAAGTACGAACACTAAGACTCATTTTCAAGCATTGCAATTCCGTTTTTGTGCCCGTTTACTATTTTCTACCTTGTTGTTTTTTTATTCATCACTATAGAGCCATCAAAATAAGCACACAACACAAAGAAAACAGAATCTGTCAAAACAGAACAGTCTGTAGCAATCTGACTATTTTGAATACTTCTGTAACTCCAAAAATTCTGAAAAATTAGGACGACCTGAGAAATTTGTATATTGATCTACTTTAAGTGGAATGGGTATTTTATTGCTCTCTGGTAAAAATGAGAATTATTTTCGTGAGCGCAAAAGTTTCTGTTTTTTCAGCAAGATCAAACAACTATCACCCAAGAAGATCCTAAAGGCTTTACTTGGCACAAGCACTAATTAAAATATAAAAAACACAATCATAATAGTAGCATAATTGTGCTAACACTCAAAAACAGGAAGCAAAAAGCAAAAATAAATTTTATTCATTGGGTTGCCTCCCAACAAGCGCTATAGTTTTACACCCTTAGCTAGGCATAAAGCAAGGATCTAAGTTTTGTCATCTTTGGTTCGAGATCCATAAGATGCCCTCATGATTGATTCATATGGTGGCCTAATTCTTGCTCTAGGAAAGTGTTCCATACCCTTACTCAAAGGAAATTGGAACTTAATATTACCTTCTTTCATATCTATCACATCACCCATAGTGTGTAAAACGGTTTACTAAGAATAATTGGACAAGATGGATTGCAGTCAATATCAAGAACAATAAAATCTATGGGCACATAATTCCTATTTGCAAGAATAAGAACATCATTAATTCTTTCCATAGGCTTTTTAATAGTGGAATCCGCCAAGTGAAAATTTAAAGAACATGATTCAAGATCGGTAAGACCAAGCACATCACATAAAGATTTCGGAATTGTAGAAACACTAGCACCCAAGTCACATAAAGAAAAACACTCATAATTTTTAATCTTGACTTTGATAGTAGGTTCCCATTCATCATGCAATTTTCTAGGAACTGAAACTTCTAATTCCAACTTTTCTTCAAAAGCTTTCATCATAGCATCAACAATATCTTTAGTAAAAGATTTATTTTGTTCATTATCATGGGGTGAATTTATCATGGATTGCAACAAAGAAATACAATCAATCAAAGAGAAACTATCATAATTAAAGTCTTTGTAATCCAAAAGAGTGGGCACATCACTACCTAAAGTTTTGACCTCTCCAAACCCACTTCTATCATTTTCTCAACAAGATTTTCACCCTCCGAATCATTGGGATGCCTTCTAGGTAAAGTTGACTCTTCTCCAGTCCCTTTTTCATCAGTCTTAACTTTACTAAACAAGGAATCAATAGAAGAAACACCAATCATTTTAAGATCTTCATCACTTTTGCGAAAGTAATTACTAGAAAACGTTTTTTTCTAAAAATTCTCTTTTAGCTCTAAGCATAGCGGTTCTTTTCTTAATTTCATCCATAGAAACATAAAGATATTTAATTGATTTATCAACCTTAGGCACAAAAAATTTCATCTTGAGATTTTCCACATCATGAGCAATTCTATCAACACTTCTAGACAAATCATCAATCTTACTCAACTTTTCTTCTATGGAAGTGTTGAAAACTTTTTGCGTATTGATAAATTCTTTAATATTATTGTCAAGATCAGAGGTGTTCCTATTATTATTATAAGATTGATTTCCATATGAATTACCATAGTTATTAGAGGAATTACTAGGAAGAGGCCTAGGATTAAAATTACCTCTATAAGCATTATTGTTGAAATTATTTTGAGAGATAAAATTCACATCTACATCATCACTATTTTGCTCAATCAAATAGACAATGGCATATCATTAAGATCATGGGAGCATGTCTACTAGCAACCAATTTCATAAGAGCATCACCTTTTTCACTCAAAGAAGAAATTTCTTCAACCGAATTAACTTTTTTACTAGTAGGAGCTCTTTCGGTATGCCATTACTAATAATTTTCCATAATATTATCAAGTAATTTGGTGGCTTCACCAAGAGTAATTTCCATAAAAGTACCACCCGCGGCGGAATCTAAAAGATTACGAGAAACAAAATCCAACCCCACATAAATTTCTTGTATGATCATCCAAAGATTTACACACATGAGTTGGGCAATTCCTTAGCATCATTTTCATCCTTTCCCAAGATTGTGCAACATGCTCATGTTCAAGTTGATTCAAATTCAAGATTTGGGTTCTAAGGGAAATAATTTTTGCGGGCGGAAAATACTTAGTGATAAAAGCATCTTTGCACTTATTCCAAGAATTGATACTATTGCGAGGCAAAGAAGAGAACCAAATTTTTGCAGAATCACACAAAGAAAACGGAAATAATTTCATCTTCACCACATCATTGTCCACATCTTTTTTATTTTGCACACCGCATAATTCCACGAAGGTATTAAGATGGGATGCGTCATCCTCATTAGGAGTACCAGAAAATTGATCTTTCATAATAATATTCAGCAAAGCAGTATTAATATCACAAGACTCCGCACTAGTGGCGGGAGGAGCAAGCGGAGTGCCAATAAAATCATTGTTGTTGGTATTTGAGAAATCACATAACTTGGTGTTCTCTTGAGTCATGATCACCACACAACAAGATTGCACTCAAAAATAGATCTGGCAAGAAAACGGCAAACAAAAAAAGAGGGGCGAATAAAACGGCAATTTTTTGTGAAGTGGGGGAGAGGAAAATGAGAGGCAAATGGAAAATAATGTAAATTGTGAGGATATGAGATTTGTGATTAGGAAGCTGGTATATGTTGAAGATCCTCCCCGGCAAAAGTGCCAGAAATTCCTTTTGATGTCGCTTCAAGCTACGTCGGTATTTCCCCAAAGAGGAAGGGATGATGCAGCACAACGATGGTAGGTATTTCCCTTAGATGTGAAACAAAGGTTATCGAACTAGTAGGAGAACCAAGGAACACAACGTAAACAACACCAGCACACAAATAATAACTTCTCGCAACCCGACGTGTTAAAGGGGTTGTCAATCCCTTCCGGGGTACGGCGCCTCAAGATAGGCAAACAGACATGAGGTAAATTTGTAGTAGATTGATAGATCGAACGCCAAATAAAATAAATAATAATAAATTGCAACAAGGTATTTTTGGGTTTTTTGTTTTAGTAGATCTGAAAATAAACGCAAAGGAAAATAGATCGCGAAGGCAAATAATATGAGAAAGAGACCCAGGGGCCGTAGGTTTCACTAGTGGCTTCTCTCGAGAAAAATAGCAAATGGTGGGTGAACAAATTACTGTTGGGCAATTGATAGAACTTCAAATACTCGTGACGATATCCAGGCAATGATCATTACATAGGCATCATGTCCAAGATTAGTAGACCGACTCCTACCTACATCTACTACTATTACTCCACATATCGACCGCTATCCGGCATGCATCTAGTGTATTAAGTTCATGGAGAAACGGAGTAATGCAATAAGAACGATGACATGATGTAGACAAGATCTATCTATGTAGAGATAGACCCCATCGTTTTATCCTTAGTAGCAATGATACATACATGTCGGTTCCCCTTCTATCACTGGGATCAAGCACCGTAAGATCGAACCCACTACAAAGCACCTCTTCCCATTGCAACATAAATAGATCAAGTTGTCCAAACAAAACCCAAATACCGGAGAAGAAATATGAGGCTATAAGAAATCATGCATAAAAGAGATCAAAGAAACTCAAATACTTTCATGGATATAAAAAGATAGATCTAATCATAAACTCAAAGTTCATCGATCCCAACAAACACACCGCAAAAAGAGTTACATCATATGGATCTCCAAGAGAACATTGTATTGAGAATCAAGAGAGAGAGAGAGAGGAATACATCTAGCTACTAACTATGGACCCGAAGGTCTACACAGAACTACTCACGCATCATCAGAGGGGCACCAATGGAGGTGGTGAGCCCCATCCGAGATGGTGTCTAGATTGGATCTGGTGGTTCTGGACTCTGCGGCGGGTGGATCAATATTTCGTCGACTTCCCTAGGGTTTTGGGAATATTTGGGTATTTATAGAGCAAAGAGGCGGTCCGGGGGGCACCCGAGGTGAGCACAATGCACCAGGGTGTGCCTGGGCCTCCCGGCGCACCCTGGTGGGTTGTGCCCCCCTTGGGGCACTCCCCAAGCATAGCCAGGGCCCATTATGTTCCTTCGGTTCCATAAAAAATCAACGTAAAGTTTCATGGCATTTGGAGTCTGTTTGATATTGATTTTCTGCGATGTAAAAAACATGGAAAAAACAGCAACTGGCACTTGGCACTATGTCAATAGGTTAGTACCAAAAAATGATTTAAAATTACTATCAAATGATTACAAAACATCCAAGATTGATAATATAACAACATGGAACAATAAAAAATTATAGATGCGTTTGATACGTATCAAATAACTAAAGACAATTTCTTCTTATGTTCTCCCCTAGATAAGAACTTTGGAGTGATTCTTCATCGCACTTTGAGGGATAGTTATATGATCCAATTAGATTAGCATTGTTGAGAGATTGCACTAGTGAAAGTACGGACCCCAGGCCTCATTTTCAAGCATTGCAATACTGTTTTTGTGCCCGTTTACAATTTGCTACCTTGCTGTCTTTATTTATTCAGATTATAAAAATGTATTTCTACCATCCATATTACACTTTTATCACCATCTCTTCGCCGAACTAGTGCATCTATACAATTTTCCATTGTATTAGGTGTGTTGGGGACACAAGAGATTTCTTGTATTTGGTTGCAGGGTTGTTTGAGAGAGACCACCTTCATCCTACGCCTCCCATGGATTGATAAACCTTAGGGTCATCCACTTAAGGGAAAATTGCTACTGTCCTACAAAACTCTACGCTTGGGGGCCCAACACGAGTCTACAAGAATAAAGTTGCATAGTAGACATCAAGCTCTTTTTTGGCGCCATTGCCAGGGAGGTTAGGTAAGCGGCACTCACATCCCGTCAACGAAGCTCTTTTCTGGCGCCGTTCCCGGGGAGGTGAGTGCTTGAAGGTATATCTTTAGATCTAGCAATCGAATCTTTTAGTTTCTTGTTTTATCACTACTTTGGTTTATAAAAGAAAACTACATAAAAAGTTGGAATTGAGGTTGCATCATATTATTGATCATCTTTATAGTATCTTTCTTGAAAATGATGGATCGGAAAATTGTGCTCAATTGTTAGAAGAAGTCAATAAAATGTTTGGCACAAAATATTTGAATGATGAGCATGATTGCAATGTTGTTAGTATGAATTCTTTGAATATCCAAAATGTTGATGATGATTGCACTAGTCATGAGATAAATGTTTCTTATAAGCATGTCAATTTTTGTGGAGTGCATAAAGTTTATGAAGACGTGCCTTATAGGGAAGATAGCTTTTGTAAGAAGCATAAACATGATAGAACCAATTCCTTGCTCAAAGTGATAGATGAATTCGCTACAAAATTATGTTCTCTTTGTCCTATTACTTGTTATCTTTGCAATAAAGTTGGTCACCTTAATTTTCAATGCATGTTTTCTCATGATTGAATCGTGTCCAAATATTGCAATAACTTCATCACCCTTGAACTTTATAGTGAGCTTTGTCTACTTTTGCGGAGTGAAGAATTGACACATAAAAATAGTTGGTTTGAAGTATTCATTCTCATGGTGACATGGAAACTGAACTAGAGAATATCTATATGCTTTGCATGGCAAATTGCAATGAGAATGCTTATATTGCCAACTATAGAAAGATGAGAAAACCAATAGAATATAAAAGGAATACTAATGAAAGGGTAAAGATTTCCACTTTACATCCTATTGTCTCTCATGATGAAATAGGTGACGAGGAGGGGTTCCCTATTCAACCAATCTCATCAATAAGAAGCTTGAAAAAATTAATTAAACCGTCACATGATGTGGCGAAGAAGAATAAAAGAAGAAGAAATAATAGAGGTAAAAGGTATCTCTCCCAAATAGTGTTGCTCCTATTATTGTTGTGCCTCATGAAAATGAATCAAAAATAATTGTGGAGGATGATGCACTTGATGATGATATTGCTTCTATGTCTTATGGCACAATGTCCGAGAGCACTATTGATGATGATTTTTTATGCCCATTGCTTGTTGTGATGATTATGATTGGTAAGGTAATGATACTTCTAATAATCTTGGAAATCTTTTTGGCACCAACTTGGAAAATTGTGATGATAGCAATTACTATATCGTTGGTGCTATTCATACCATTAATGATGAGAATGATTATACTTATGATATGCCAAGCCACAAGCTTGGGGATGCTATGTTTGATGAGAATGACCTGTTTGAGGATTTATTTGCTGCAATTAATGTTTGTCCCAAGCTTGGGGGTGTTATGCTTAATGGAGATTATCTTTTTAGTCCCCTTACTTTGAATGATCAAATTTGCTATGATGGTTGCATGCCACCTACTTATGATGATTATTGTGATGATACTTATGTTATAAAAAGTAGTGATCATTATTGCCATAATTTTGAATATCCTTTTACTGAGAATTACTCTCTTAATGTGGGAACAATTTTTAGTATTCAAGTTTCATATGATAATCCCACTATTGTGAATCGGAATAAAATTGCTTATATGGAGAGTACTAAATTTTCTATGCTTTTGGATCATGAAAAGAATGCTTTATGTGATGGTTATATTGATGAATCCATTCATGATGCTACTGAAAATTATTATGAGAGAGGAACTTACGATTCATGATGCTATTGTTATGTTTCAATCCTTATCTTTTATGCGAGCATCATTGAACTCATCATGCCTAGCTTAAAAGGCATTAAAGAAAAGCGCTTGTTGGGAGACCACCCAACACTTTTACCTACTGTTTTGTGCGTTCAAATAATTATACTACTGTAGTAATCATGTTTTATAGCTTTTGTTTCAATAAAGTGCCAAGTAAGACCTTTGGGATGGTCTATGGTGATACTTGATTTGATCTTGCTGAAAAACAGAAATTTTTGCGCTCAGGAAAATAATTCTCATTTTCAACAGAAGCGTGATAAAATGCTGATTCCTTTTTCAGAAGATCAATAGACAAATTGCCCAGGTTTTCCTAAATTTTCAGAATTTTTGGAGGAGCAGAAGTATGGTTGGAGTACAGATTATTACAGACTGTTCTGTTTTTGACAGATTCTGTTTTCAATGCATAGTTTGCTTGTTTTCTAGTTTCTATGGCTTATATTGCTCAATATAAATTGTGGAAATGATATGGTATATTAGGAATGGTGTGAGAACAATTATGAATCTTGTATTTGACAGTACCAAAGTGAAATGGTTTGCTCTTTATCATACTAACCTATCTCACGAAGTTCCGTTAAGTTTTGTGTGATTGAAGTTTTCAAGTTTTGGGTGAGATGTCAATATGAGGAGAATAAGGAGTGAAAAGACCCTAAACTTGGGGATTTCCAAGGCACCCCAAGTTAATATTCAAGGAAGATCCAAGCAACTAAGCTTGGGGATGCCCCGGAAGGCATCCCCTCTTTCGTCTCCAACATTATCGGCAACCTCACTTGGAGCTATATTTTTATTCGTCACATGATATGTGTTTTGCTTGGCGCATCATTTTATTTTGTTAGTATTTGTTTGCTTTTATTTATAATAATGTTTTGCATCTTTTAACTCAATAAAAGTGGCAAGGATAGCCTTTACCATGCTTATTTTGCAAGTATATGTGTTGCTGTTTCAAAACAGAAAGTTTATCGATGTTGCAAAAATTCCCGAGAAAAGTTAGAATGTGATAAAATGTTGAAACTTTTTGCACAATAAGCTCTGATAAATTTTATATAGTGTGGTAAAATTTCATAATTTTTGGAGTTAAAGAAGTATTTATACTCTTGCATTCTTTACAGACTGTACTGTTTTGGCAGATTGCTGTTATGTTTGCATTGTTTGCATATGTTCTCTTGTTTAATGATTCTATTTGAGGATAGGAGTATTAAATATATAGAGACATGCAGACTAAGGCATAGCCTAGTGGTGGGAAGGGGATGATGCCTTCCCACCCACCCAGGTTCAAGGCTTGGTACTTGCAATTTGGGTTTGTTGCACCGATTATACTGTAGGGGGTTCTCTTACAGTCTTTCTATCAAAAAAATATATAGATACATTTAGTATGCAATGTTGAATAATAATTTTAGTGATTTTCTACAGTAGAGAATGATAAGGTTTTGCATTGGTTTATACTAACTTATCTCACGAGTTCTTGTTGAGTTTTGTGTGGATGAAGTTTTTAAGATTTAGGGAAATCGTGATATAAAAGGAATTAAGGAGACACACAATCTCAAGCTTGGGGATGCCCAAGGCACCCCAAGATAATATTTCAAGATGTCTCAAGCATCTAAGCTTGGGGATGCCCCAGTAGGCATCCCACCTTTCTTCTTTAACAATCATCGGTTAGTGCCGGTTGAGCCTTAGTTTTTGCTTCCTCACATGATGTGTGCTATTCTTGGAATATCATTTTGTTTTGTTTTGCTTGCTGTTTTAATAAAATACTTAGATCTTAAACTTTTAAATAAGAGAGAGTCCTCAAATATCCACCCATTTACATAACTACTTGTTTGATCTTCACCTATATCTTTTTGGAGTAGCTTGTCATTTACTCTTGTGCTTCACTTATCATATAATGGAGTTGGAATTATATGTTCATATCATGCCTAGTGGTAGCTTCACATTGGGTTTAGAAAGTGAAATATTTTGAAGCTTGACCATCACAATATGGGTCATACAAGCAATTCATGATTAATTAGTATAAGGAAGAGAACTTTCACATGCAAATACACTATCTTGGAAATATTTTGTGATTGTGATCCCCCATCAAAATATTATATGCCAAACTTGTTGACATTGGACAAGGAAGACAACGTAATGGTTTATATTTGTTCATATTCACATAGAAGTTATATTGTCATAGATCCTTCATGATGCGGAGCATCCCACGATCATCCCCATGGACACACCTACACCTCCAACGACACCACCTGGACCAATGACAAGAGCCCGAGCCAAGGCTATCAAAGATAAGGTGAACTCACTCCTCTCCGAACTTCCACTGTCTATGCATGAGACATGGCTACTACCTAAGTCCGAGACGTTTGCATGATTAGGTATCAAGAGGACCCCCCCAAAGATGCACGTGAAGACGGACAAGTCCCCAAGTTCACGAATAAAGAGAACCAATGGAAGGACTCAATAACACCTCCCAGGCCCCGGACATCTAGCCACGACCCCGGACATCCAGCCCTTGGAGGTGTCACCAGCAGCAAGGAGCAAGCGGCCAAGTCTACAGGGCCCGGACATCCGGCATCCAGCCCGGACATCCGGCGCGTACCGAGCTCTCGGACATCCGGCCTCCAGCCCGGAAATCCAGACCTCGCCATTCCAGAGAGCAACAAGGCCAGCCCCTCCAGCCCAGACATCCGCCCCCCAGCCCAGACGTCCGGCCCTGCATGAAAGCCCGGACATCCGGCCCGACGCCCGGACGTCCGGCCTCCCCTGTCTGCGCACAGTGAAGGGCCGAGGCCCGTGTACCCCTTCTACCCCCTAGACTATATATACTCTACCTCATCCTACTTTCTAGGGTTAGCATTGGTTTAGCTCATATTTAGAGATAGAGCATTGCTCATCCACATCGGATCTACTCCACGAGAGAGACACAACCCCTCTTCGGAGAAGATCCGTTTGGATTCAAGACCTCCTTGCGGAGAAGATCCCCTCGTGGATTCAAGACCTCCTCACGGAGAAGACCGGTTACCTCATGTATCGTCCATTGTTGACTTTGGATCTTGTATCTCCCTTTGTGTTCATGGATCTAGCGCATGTGTGATCATACTTGTTGGTTTGAGTGTTCTCTTGTGTTCCCCTTGTGATTTTCCCCTTGTTTCCCTCCTCGTGTTCTTCATGTTCATCACGGGATCCTCTCCTTTCTTGAAAGATCGGCCGATTAGGGTTCTACCCTACATCATCTTGGTATCAAGAGCCACGTTGATCACGATTTCGGAGCCTCCTGTTGTGTTGCTAGCCTAGTTTTGTTGATTTTGTCCCTAATTTGAAAATTCCCCACAAAAATAGCCCCAATTTTTTTTGATTTGTTGGTGTGTTGAAATTTTGTTGGATTTGATGCGTGGATTTGCTTTGCCTTGAGTGGATCTACCTTTTCCCCCTTGTCTCCACCCTTTCCATCCACAAATTTCTACGAATTTTGCCCGGATTTTACCTCTCCCCGCGAAGATCTTCACGTTCATCCTCGGATCCAGAGCCCGGACATCCGGCCCGACAAGCCCAGACATCCGACCATCAGGCCCGGACATCCGGCCCCTGGCAGCACCATTTCCTCTCCACCACCCGTTTTCCATCCATATTTCGCCAAATTTTGTTCTGATGCCCACATATACTTCCGCATACCTCCACCACTTCCGCATAGCACCAACTTATAGCACATACACAACCACCACTTACCAACACCAACTCCGACATTTTTGGTCCAATTTTTCTTTGAGAATTTGAGTTGCGGTTCCATATCCTTTTGTGATTCGGCTATCTAGGTACGGTTCGACATCAACATCACCGTCGCTCATCTTCGCCACGGACGCGTCATCAACAACGACCACCTCGACTACATCTTGGTATTGGACCATTGGATCACCGTCATCCATTCTTACTTACGGACGAGGAACCAAAGAAAAGGTAACCTCACCTTGGTATTGGACATATCACTCTTGCCATTACATTGATAGCCATCATAGCCTTACTCCTTTTGTGTTGCTTACCCATCGAGACTAGCCTTTGAGTATTGCCGGCAACGAGACTTGTGCACCTTAGTGGTCATACTTCCCATAGCATACATACATCATTGTTGCATATCTTGGTATCATCTCTTGTGTCACAAGGTTGTCATCGCATACACAATTGCTATCTTGGTTCGTCAAGCATTGCATGAGAAAAGAGCTCAAACAACAAAGAGCCAAACAAGCTTTTAAGCAAAAGGAAAAGATAAGCAAAGATATTTTAAGCAAGCACCATAGCATCATACACCATTAAGATTGTCATATTAGATCATCTTGGATCATATCATCGAAACACCTTGCATAGAACATACTTGGGATAGAAGTCGTTGCATTTTTGCTTAGTAGGTTGTGCACAAGTCTTGTATCCGCCTATTGTGCAATCGTGCTAGCGTCTCTCTAGTGTTGTGCAACAAGAGCATTTTTGTGGATTCCACATTTTGGCTCATCCTTGGTTGCACAACCTCACTTATCTTTTTGCGTGTGTGTTTCTGTGTACACCTTATATTGCTTGGTCTACTTGTTGCATTGCACTCTTGCGAATATTTTCCAACATTATTGAAGCTCACTTACAATTGCATCAAATTTTGTGCCACCATCCTAACCAAGCTCCACCATAATCTTTTACTTGTGTAGGTGTGAGAAACCGACAAGAATTGGTACCAATTGTGCTATTTCCTTGTCCACATTGGAGTGATCATTGATCCACTTTCAACTTCGGTCAAGGTACATTTGGTATTCGTTCTTCTCTTTCTACCACTCACATTTTCCCCTTGGAATGATGGATAGGCCAAGTACTTCTACCAACCCACTCTTCATTGAGCACGACGACGACATGAACTCCTACGTCACCAAGAGCCACCTCTTTGGTGCACAACGTGCTTTGCATCAAGAGCAACAAGCAATGAGTGAACGCATCGACAACCTCGCCGCCGACTTGCAACTCTCCGAGAAACGTACAAGGGACTACTTTGACCGCAAGCTTGACGATCACAAGCAAGAGAACGGTGCAAGAATGGACGAGATTCGCGCTTTGTTGCTCAACCGCTCTTCTTCCACTTCATCTTCATCAAGAAGGACCCGCTCAAGTCGACACTCCGACTTCACCCTCTCCGGCTCGAGTACACCGACATCGAACACTCTTCGACGTGTCGCGCGCAACAATCGTCAAGTAAGCCTCAATCCTCTACGCGACACCAACTCTCAAGAGCACCGACAACGTCAAACCCAAGAGGCTTTTGCGCTAGCACGAGAATGGAAACGACAACGCCAACATGAAGAGGAAGAGCGCGCGCGTCTACTCCAAGAAGCATAAGATGCCGAGGCACAACATCAAGAGCAACAATTGCGAGACGCTTAAGCACTTGAGGTGCAACAAGCCCTCCAAGATGCAAGTCGCGCCATAGCCAACTGAGGCCGACAAGCTCATGAACATGAAGAAGCACTTCGCGAAGAAGTTCAAGAAAGAAGATTTCAAGCTCGCGTGCATCATCAAGTTCCTCAAGTTCCTCCTCGAGCTTGACAAGCTCCTCCCCAAGCTCGCCAAGAACATCAAGTTCATCAAGCGCATGAAAACAATGGGAATCCTCCATGACAAGAGCAACATGAGGTCGACAACCCTCTTCTCCAAGAGCAACACGAGTTTGACAATCATCAACAACATGGACATCATCATCCCCGACCCCAACACAATGAAGAGAAACACTACGGCAAGCTCAAGTTCAATATGCCCAAGTTCAATGGAAGCAACGATCCCGAAGAATACCTTTCATCGGCATTGAAGGTCGACAAAATCTTTCGTTTGCACAACTATGACGAAAAGAAGAAGATCGCGATGGCATCACTTGAGTTCCAAGACTATGTCCTCATTTGGTGGGAACAAGTTATCAAGCACCGAGAGGCAAGAGGTGAACCACCCATCACTACTTGGGTGCAAATGAAGGATGTCATGATAGCACGCTTTGTGCCTACCTACTACAACCGCGACCTCTTCAAGAACCTCCAACTACTCAAGCAAGGAACCAAGAGCGTTGAAGAATACTACAAGGAGATGGAGATTGCCATGATAAGAGCCAATGTCACGGAAGATGATGAGCAAACTATGTCACGTTTCTTGAATGGACTCAACCATCCTATCAAGAATATCGCCGACTTCCAACCATACTCGAACCTCATCGAGCTCATGCATCAAGCTACAAAAGCGGAACGTCAAGTGCAAGACGATTTCAAGTATGCCAAGTTCTCATCCAAGTCCTACGGCTTCTCCAACACCCAAGCTTCAACGACTCCAACACCGTCTACCAAGCCTTCTACAAGCAACATCGACAAGTCGAGTTCCAAGAAAGCTTCGTCAACTCCAAGTCACCTCCTACTACAAGCAAGTTCAAGCCGAGAGCTTCATCATCATCAACCCCCACAGATGAGACTGTCAAGACAAGTTCCTTCAAATCCTTCACATGCTGAGGCCGAGGCCACAAGTCCTATGAGTGCACCAACGAGCGGACCATGATCCTCAAGGACGACGACACTTACGACTCAATGAGTGAAGGAGAAATGGACGCCCTCAAGCAAGTCGCCATGCACCGGCAAGTGAACGATGAAGAAGAACAAGTCTTTTGCGATGAAGATTCAAGTCCCGCTCTTGTTGTCTCCAAGGTCTTGACTCTCCAACATCAGCAAGAAGAAGACCAACGATGCCATATCTTTCATACTAAGGCCGGCATCAATGGACGCAACGTCAAGGTCATCATCGACGGAGGGAGTTTTCATAACCTCGCAAGTGAAGAACTTTGCTCCAAGCTCCAATTTCCCAAGACGAAGCACCCACACCCATACAAAGTGCAATGGCTTAGCGACTCCGGCACTATCCAAGTCGAGCATCGAGTACAAGTCTCCTTCAAAATTGGCGCCTACGAAGACATTTTGGAGTGCGACGTCGTTCCAATGACCGTTTGCCACCTTCTCCTTGGACGCCCATGGCAATTAGATAGAGGTGTCATCCACAATGGTCAAATGAATCACTACATCTTCAAGATGAAAGGAAAGGAGTACGTACTTTGTCCCATGTCCCCAAGTCAAGTGATCACCGACAAGCAAGCCACCCATCATGGAGATAATAGTGTGAAAGCAAGCCACCAAAAAGAGAGTGAGCGCCACAAGCCAAATCGAGCGCCTCCACGATGAGCGAAAAGAAGAACTTAGTCCTATTTGCCACCAAAAGTGAGATAAGAGGAGTGTGTGAGAACCCATCTAGTGTTCTACACTACGTCCTTTTGTGCAATGACAATGAACCAGAAGCTAACACTTCTCACACTCTTCCTCTAGTCTTGTCTTCTCTTTTGCAGGAATTTCACGATGTTTTCCCCGACGAGCTACCTCCGGGACTACCTCCACTACGAGGCATCGAGCACCACGTCGACCTCATCCCCGGAGCACCGCTTCCGAACAAAGCTCCCTACCGCGTCAACCCTAAAGAAACCAAAGAAGTAAAAAGGCAAGTAAAGCATCTCATAGACCATGGACATGCGCGTCAAAGTTTGAGCCCTTGTGCCGTCCCGGTCATTCTTGAGCCAAAACGAGATGGTAGCTTTCGCATGTGCTCCGATTGTAGACCTATCAATGCTATCACCATTCGTTATAGGTATCCCATTCCATGCCTTGACGATATGCTTGATGAACTTAGTGGTGCCACTCTCTTTTCAAAAATTGATCTTAAGAGTGGTTACTATCAAATCCGCATACAAGAGGGTGATGAATGGAAAACCGCTTTCAAAACCAAGTTTGGGTTGTATGAGTGGTTAGTCATGCCTATGGGTCTATCGGAAGCACCGGGTACTTTTATGCGTCTTATGAATCATGTCTTTCGCCCTTACATTGGTGTGTTTGTTGTGGTCTAATTTGATGATATGCTTGTTTTTAGCAAGTCTCTCAAAGATCATGTCACCCATGTCCGCATCGTTTTACAAACTCTTCGAAAAGAGTGTCTCTATGCTAATATGGAGAAATGCCTTTTTGGCATTGATAAGCTTGTTTTCTTGGGTTTTGTTGTATCTTCTAAGGGTGTTCATGTAGATGAGTCCAAGATCAATGCTATTAAGACTTGGCCACAACCAACCAACTTGCAACAAGTGTGTAGCTTTCTTGGCCTTGCGGGTTTCTATCGTCGCTTTGTGAAAGATTTTAGCACCATTGCTTCACCTTTGCATGCTTTGAGCAAGAAGAATGCCCCTTTTGTTTGGGGATCATCCCAAGATACCGCTTTCAATGAGCTTAAGAATTTGCTTACTCATGCTCCCGTGCTTGCATTACCCAACTTTGACAAACCTTTTGAGATTCATTGCGATGCTAGTGGTAATGGCATAGGAGGTGTGTTAATGCAAGAGAAGCACCTCATAGCTTACTTTAGTGAGAAACTTTCCGGAGCGCAACTCAATTACCCCATCTATGACAAAGAGCTATATGCTTTAGTCCGTGTTTTGCATGAATGGGAACACTATCTTCGCCCTCATGAAGTCATCATTCATACCGATCATGAAACACTCAAGTACCTTAAGGGCCAAATCAAGTTGAACAAGCGTCATGCTAAATGGAGTGAATTTATTGAGTCTTTTCCTTATGTCATCAAGTACATTAAAGGTAAGGAAAACATTGTGGTGGATGCCCTTTCCTGCATATGCAAGCTTGTTACTCAACTTGAGTTGAATGTCATTGGCTTTGAGCACATAAAATACTTGTATGAGCATGATCCTACTTTTGCTACTCCTTATGCCAAATGTTCGACGCATACATCTTGGGAATGCTATTACATCAAAGATGGATATCTTATGAGAGCTAACAAGCTTTGCATCCCCGAGTCTTCTCTTCGTTTGTTGCTTTTGCAGGAATCTCATGGAGGAGGCTTAATGGGACATTTTGGACGCGACAAGACTCTCGCCACGCTCTCCAAGAACTACTATTGGCCCAAGATGTTTCGTGACGTCAACCACTTCACCAACTGATGCTCTACATGTCACAAAGCTAAGTCTAAAGCTCAATCCCATGGCCTTTACATGCCTCTCCCAATTCCATATCAACCATGGGAAGACATTAGCATGGATTTCATACTTGGATTGCCTAGGACTAGAAATGGAAAGGATTCAATATTTGTCATTATGGACCGTTTCTCTAAGATGGCACATTTTATTCCTTGCAACAAGATAGACGATGCTTCACATGTTGCTAATCTCTTTTGTAGGGAAATATTGCGTCTACATGGAGTACCAAAGACGATCGTCTTGGACCGCGATGTCAAGTTCCTTAGCTACTTTTGGAAGACCCTATGCGCCAAGCTCGGAATCAAGCTACTCTTCTCCATGGCGTATCATCCACAAACCGACGGCCAAACAGAGGTGACCAACCGCACACTCTCCACTCTACTTCGAGTACTCATCAAGAAGAACATCAAGGAGTGGGAGGAGTGTCTACCTATCATCGAGTTCGCCTACAACCGTGCAAGACACTCAACAACCGGCAAGTCCCCCTTCGAGGTCGTCTACGGATTCAACCCTTTGTCACCATTGGACATTCTTCCCCTACCACTCTAGGATCGCATCAATTTGGACGCAAGTGCACGTGTGACTCATCTCAAGAAGGTGCATGAAGATACAAGACATACTATCGAGCACAAAGTACAATGACTTGCGACCAAGCTCAACATCAACAAGCACCCCATGGTCTTTAACATTGGTGATCTAGTGTGGCTACACCTTCGCAAGGACCGCTTTCCCCAAGAATGCAAGTACAAACTTCGACCACGAGCGGACGGACCCTTCAAGGTGCTTGCACTCTACAACGACAACGCTTACAAGATCGACCTCCCCCGCGACAAGTACAACGTGAGCAATATCTTCAATGTCAAGGACCTCTCGCCCTTCCATGGTGATGAAGAATTTGATTCGAGGATGGATCTTCCCCAAGGGAGGGGAGATGATGCCGAGCATCCCACGATCATCCCCATGGATGCACCTACACCTCCAACAACACCACTTGGACCAATGACAAGATCCCGAGCCAAGGCTATCGAAGATAAGGTGAACTCACTCCTCTCCGAACTTCCACTTTCTATGCATGAGACATGGCTACTACCTAAGTCCGAGACGTTGTGCATGATTAGGTATCAAGAGGACCCTCCCGAAGATGCACGTGAATATGGACAAGTCCCCAAGTTCACGGATGAAGAGAACGAACGGAAGGAGTCAAGAACACCTCCCAGGCCCTGGACATCCGGCCACAACCCCGGATATCCGACCCCTGGAGGTGTCACCAGCAGCAAGGAGCCAACGGCCAAGTCTACAGGGCCCGGACATCCGGCGTCCAGCCCGGACATCCGGCGCGTCCCGAGCTCCCGGACATCCGGCCTCCAGCCTAGAAATCCGGACCTTGCCATTCTAGAGAGCAACATGGCCAGCCCCTCCAGCCCGGACATCCGGCCCCCCAGCCCGGACATCCGGCCCCATTTGAAAGCCCGAACATCCGGCCCGACACCCGGACGTCCGGCCTCCCCTGTCTGCGCACAGTGAAGGGTCGAGGCCCGTGTACCCCTTCTACCCCCTAGACTATATATACTCTACCTCGTCCTACTTTCTAGGGTTAGCATTGGTTTAGCTCATGTTTAGAGATAGAGCATTGCTCATCCACGTCGGATCTACTCCATGAGAGAGACCGCGGCCCCTCTTCGGAGAAGATCCCTTGGATTCAAGACCTCCTTGCCGAGAAGATCCCCTCGTGGATTCAAGACCTCCTCACAGAAAAGACCGGTTACCTCGTGTATCGTCCATTGTTGACTTTGGATCTTGTATCTCCCTATGTGTTCATGGATCTAGCGCATGTGTGATCATACTTGTTGGTTTGAGTGTTCTCTTGTGTTCCCCTTGTGATTTTACCCTCGTTTCCCTCCTCGTGTTCTTTGTGTTCATCGCGGGATCCGCTCCTTTCGCGAAAGATCAGCCGATTAGGGTTCCTACCCTACATCACTTCAACATGTGGTGCTTTCCCCCTTGCTAGCCAAAAATCCCGCACCAAGTAGAGATACCACTTGTGCATCCAAAAACCCTTAAACCCAAACCTTATTTTTAAGAGTCCACCATACCTACCTAAGGATTGAGCAATATCCTTCAAGTAAGTTGTCATCGGTGCAATAAGGCAATAATCATTGCTTCTAAAAGTGTTAGATCATTTAGTGTAAGAGAAAATTGAGCATTGTACGAATTGCGATGGCAAAGAATAAAAGCGACAGACTGCATAATAAAGGTTGCTATCATAAGGGGCCATGTAACAGGAGGTTCTTTTGCACTAAGGGGTTGAGCATACAAATAAAAAGCACATGGCAACCTCTGCTTCCCTTTGCGAAGGGCCTATCTTTTACTTTTATGTATTTACTTTCATGCAAGAGTCAAAGTTTTTCTCTCTATTCCTTTTTATTTTTCTCTTTTGGCAAGAATCATGTGGTAAGGAAAGATCTAGGCACATATATCCAGTTGGATATGGGTAGCATGAGTTATTATTGTTGACATCACCCTTGAGCTGAATACGTTGGGAGGCAAAATTATAAGCCCCTGTCTTTCTATGTGTCCAGTTGAAACGTTTTGCTCATGTGTATGCAGTGAGTGTTAGTAATCATAGAAGACTATATGATGGTTCAGTACGTGGAGCTCTTACTTAGACTCTGTTGAATAAGTTGAATTGCAATTGCTTGCTGACTGAGAACATAGGTTGTTGAGTTTCAAGAGAATTCATTGTTTGAACCTTAACATGTGAATTGGTTGCTACTTTAACATGAGAAGTTTTATAGGAAAGAATTGCTGTCATGATGCTAGGAAAAGTGATTGAAATTGTCATTGATCAAATTTGTGCACTTTGCTAGCATTCACACTTCGTAAGTTATTTCTTTTATCATTTACCTACTCGAGGACGAGTAGGAATTAAGCTTGGGGATGCTAATACATCTCCAACGTATCTATAATTTATGAAGTATTCATGGTGTTATATTATCATTCTTGGATGTTTTACAATCATTTTATAGCAACTTTATATCATTTTTTGGGACTAGCCTATTGACCCAGTGCCTAGTTCCAGTTGCTGTTTTTTGCTTGTTTTTTACATCGCAGGAAATCAATATCAAACGGAGTCCAAACAACGCGAAACTTTTTGTGGATTTTTTATGGACCAGAAGACATTTAGTGGGCCAAAGCAGCACCCGAGGGGGGGGGTGCCCCGAGGGGGGCACAACCCACCAGGGCGCGCCCAAGTGAGTTGTGCCCACCTCGGTGGCCTCCCGCACCCCTCTTTCCCTATAAATCACCAAATATTCCAAAAACCCTGGGGGTAGTCCTAGATCGGATGTTCCGCCACCGCAAACCTCTGTTGCCACGAAAAACCAATCGGGAGCCCGTTCCGGCACCCTGCCGGAGGGGGAAATCATCACCGGTGGCCACCATGATGAGGAGGGAGTAGTCCACCCTCAGGGCTGAGGGTTTGTACCAGTAGCTATGTGTTTAATTTCTCTCTCTCTCTCTCTCTCGTGTTCTTGAGATGGCACGATCTTGATTTATTGCAGGCTTTGTTAATATAGTTGGATCATATGGTGTTTCCCCCTCTCTATCTTGTTGTGATGAATCGAGTTTTCCCTTTGAGATTTCGTTCTTATCGGATTGAATACTTTTATGGATTTGAGAGCACTTGATATATGTCTTGCTATGAATACCCGTGGTGACAATGGGGTATCATTGATTCACTTGATATGTGTTTCGGCACTCAACTCGCGGATTCCCGAGGTGACATTGGGGTAATCTATGCATAGGGGTTGATGCACGTTCTCGTCTTTGTTTCTCCGGTAGAAATCTTGGGGCACTCTTTGAGGTTCTTTGTGTTGGATTGAGTATTATGAATCTGAATTTGCTTTGGTGTTATTTTAGTACGAACTCTTGATAGATCGATCGGAAAGAATAACTTTGTGTTACTTTAGTATGAACTCTTGATAGATTGATCGGAAAGAATAACTTGGTGTTATTTTAGTTCGAACTCTTGGATAGATCAATCGGAAATAATAGCTACATATAATTTCTTCTTGTGTTATCCGCTAGATAAGAACCTTCATTCTTCATCTCACTTTGAGGGATAGTTATATTATCCAATTAGATTAGCATTGTTGAGAGATTGCACTAGGTAAAGTACGGACCCTAGGCCTCATTTTCAAGCATTGCAATACATATTTTGTGCCTGTTTACTATTTGCTACCTTGTTGTTTTATTTATTCAGATTATAAAAATATATTTCTACCATCCATATTACACTTTTATCACCATCTCTTCGCTGAACTAGTGCATCTATACAATTTGCCATTGTATTAGGTGTGTTGGGGACACAAGAGATTTCTTGTATTTGGTTGCAGAGTTGTTTGAGAGAGACCACCTTCATCCTATGCCTCCCATGGATTGATAAACCTTAGGTCACCCACTTGAGGGAAAATTGCTACTGTCCTACAAAACTCTGGGCTTGGAGGCCCAACACGTGTCTACAAGAATAAAGTTGTGTAGTAGACATCAACAAGATCTATTAATGTAGAAATAGACCCCATCTTGTTACCCTTAATAGAAACGATACATATGTGTCATTTCCCCTTCTGTCACTGGGATCAAGCACCGTAAGATTGAACCCATGACAAGGCATCTCTTCCCATGGCAAGAAAAATCAATCTAGTTGGCCTAACTAAACCAAAGATTCGAAGAAGAAATACGAGGCTATAATTAATCATGCATATAAGAGATCAAAAAGACACAAATAACTTTCATGGATAAAAACATAGATCTGATCATAAACTCAAAGTTCATTGGATCCCAACAAACACACCGCAAAAAGAATTAGATCAAATAGATCTCCAAGAGACCATTGTATTGAGAATCAAAAGAGAGAGAGGAAGCCATCTAGCTACAAACTACATACCCGTAGGTCTACAATGAACTA
Organism: Triticum dicoccoides; assembly: GCF_002162155.2. Lineage (NCBI taxonomy): Eukaryota > Viridiplantae > Streptophyta > Magnoliopsida > Poales > Poaceae > Triticum > Triticum dicoccoides. The sequence continues at coordinate 218,335,455 of NC_041390.1, read as the reverse complement.
CTCACGCATCATCGGAGAGGAAGCAATGAGGATGATGAACCCCTCTGTGATGGTGTCTAGAATGGATCTGTGGTTTCTGGAACTTGTAGTGGCTGGAATTGATTTTCGTCGACTCCCTAGGGTTTCTAGAATATTGGGGTATTTATAGAGCAAAGAGGCGGCGCGGGAGGACACCGAGGTGGGCACAGCCCACCTGGGCGCACCTGGGGGCCCAGGCATGGCCTGGTGGGTTGTGCCTCCCTCGGGGCACCCTCTAGGTGAAGGAAATATGCCCTAGAGGCAATAATAAAGTTGTTATTTTATATTTCCTTATATCATGATAAATTTTTATTATTCATGCTAGAATTGTATTAACCGGAAACTTGATACATGTGTGGATACTGATATGTCCATTTTGCATCATGCTTTTAAATTGATATTTATTGCATTATGGGCTATTATTACACATTATATCACAATACTTATGCCTTTTCTCTCTCATTTTATAAGGTTTACATGAAGAGGGAGAATGCTGGCAGCTGGAATTCTGGACTGGAAAATGAGCAAATATTAGAGACCTGTTCTACGCAACTCCAAAAGTCTTGAAACTTCACGGAGCATGTTTTTGGAATATATAAAAAATATTGGGTGAGGAAAGAACCAGGGGGGGCCACTAGCTAGCCACAAGGGTGGAGGGCGCACCGTACCCCCTGGGCGCGCCCCCGGCCTTGTGGCCCCCCTAGTAGGCCTCTGGTGCCCATATTTGGCTATATGGTGTGTTTTGACCTGGAAAAAATCAGAAGCAATCTTTCGGGATGAAGCTCCGCCGTCTCGAGGCGGAACCTCGGCAGGACCAATCTAGGGCTCCGGCGGAGCTGTTCTGCCGAGGAAACATCCCTCTGGGAGGGGGAAATCAAAGCCATCGTCATCACCAACGACCCTCTCATCGAGAGGGGGTCAATCTCCTTCAACATCTTCACCAGCACTGTCTCCTCTCAAACCCTAGTTCATCTCTTGTATTCGATCTTGGTCCCAAGACCTGAGATTGGTACCTGTGGGTTGCTAGTAGTGTTGATTACTCCTTGTAGTTGATGCTAGTTGGTTTATCCAGTGGAAGATTATATTTTCAGATCCTTAATGATAATTAATACTCCTCTGATTATGATTATGAATATTCTTTGTGAGTAGTTACGTTTGTTCCCGAGGACATGGGAGAAGTCTTGTTATAAGTAATCATTTGAATTCGGTATTCGTTCGATATTTTGATGAGATGTATGTTGTCTCTCCTCTAGTGGTGTTATGTGAACATCGACTACATGGCACTTCACCATTATTTGGGCCTAGGGGAAGGCATTGTGAAGTAATAAGTAGATGATGGGTTGCTAGAGTGACAGAAGCTTAAACCCTAGTTTATGCGTTGCTTCGTAAGGGGCTGATTTGGATCCATATGTTTCATGCTATGGTTAGGTTTACCTTAATTCTTCTTTCGTAGTTGCGGATGCTTGTGAGATGGGTTAATCATAAGTGGGAGGCTTGTCCAAGGAAGGGCAGCACCCAAGCACTGGTCCACCCACATATCAAATTATCAAAGTAACGAACGTGAATCATATGAGCATGATGAAAACTAACTTGACAATAATTCCCATGTGTCCTCGGGAGCGCTTTGATTTATATAAGAGTTTTTCCAGGCTTGTCCTTCGCTACAAAAAGGATTTGGCCACCTTGCAGCACCTTAGTTACTTTATTTACTTGTTACCCATCACAATTTATCTTATCACAAAACTATCCGTTACCGATAATTTCAGTGCCTGCAGAGAATACCTTGCTGAAAACCACTTGTCATTTCCTTCTACTCCTCGTTGGGTTTGACACTCTTACTTATCGAAAGGACTACTATAGATCCCCTATACTTGTGGGTCATCAAGACTCTTTTCTGGCATCGTTGCCGGGGAGTGAAGCGCCTTTGGTAAGGAAACATTTATATAGTGTGCTGAAATTTACTGTCATTTGTTACTATGGAAAATAATCCTTTGAGGGGCTTGTTCAGGGTATCTTCACCTCATCTAGAAGAACAAAGAGTTGCTCCTCAACTTACTGCACCTAATGAAAATATTTATTATGAAATTCCTTTGGGTATGATAGAGAAACTGCTAGCTAATCCTTATGCAGGAGATGGAACATTACATCCCGATATGCACCTAATCTATGTGGATGAAGTTTGTGGATTATTTAAGCTTGCAGGTATGCCCGATGATGTTGTCAAGAAGAAGGTCTTCCCTTTATCTTTGAAGGGAAAGGAATTGACATGGTATAGGCTATTGGATGGTATTGGATCATGGAACTACAACCGATTGAAATTGGAATTTCATCAGAAGTTTTATCCTATGCATCTGGTTCATCATGATCGGAATTATATATATAATTTATGGCCTCATGAAGGAGAAAGTATCGCTCAAGCTTGGGGGAGGCTTAAGTCAATGTTATATTCATGCCTCAATCATGAGCTTTCAAGAGAAATTATTATTCAAAAAATTTATGCTCGGCTTTCTCATAATGATCGATCTATGCTCGATACTTCTTGTACTAGCTCCTATATGAAGAAGGATATTGAATTCAAATGGGATTTATTGGAAAGAATTAAGTGCAACTCTAAAGATTGGGAACTTGACGAATGTAAAGAGTCTGGTATAAACCTTAAGTTTGATTGTGTTAAATCTTTTATGGATACCGATGCTTTTCATGATTTTAGCACTAAATATCACTACAAAAAATACACTTCCGTGATGATACGTGTTTGTCACAGTAGGTCACGTTTTATGTCATGCATGTACATCCATGATGATTTTATGACAGAATCAAGATAGTCATACCTGTGCTGTCGTAGAAGTGTTCCATGACATTACCAAGATTATCACCACGGATGTGTCCACTTCCACGAAGATAAATGGCGCGTCATGGAAGTGTTTTCATCAAGGGTAAATGACACGTGGCATCCATCGTAACGGCCTAACGGGTCGCGTTAAGCTATCGGGTCCGGTTTTGGATCCGATAACCCATTAACAGCCCGGACCAATGAGGATTTTCCACGTGTAAAATTCTCATTGGCCGGAGGAAACGCGTGTTGGGTCACCCTTGGGACAGACGTCATCCATTCATTGGACATGAGGCGCCTATGATACGTCGACATGTGGCACAACCCAACAGAGGCCCATTCCAGTGAAAAGGCTGACCCGTTTGACTTGGTCAAAAGGTAATGGGCCGGCCCACGGAAAGCCTGCTAACTCACGGCCTGTTACGGCCTATCGGAATTAGGCCCAGAAGCTTCATCTGGGCCGTCCAATATGATTCCAGCCCATTGTAACTTTCGCCTATGTATGGCCCATGATGTCTTTCGGCCCATACGAGACCGTTTGGTACTCTTGGCCCATTAACGGCCCGTGGTGAATCTGGCCCGCAATGAACAGTGTACCGCTTTATACCCATTAAAGGCCCATTATTCCATTGGGCCATTTCCAACCCGTCCTTCTCAGGGCCTATTTATTTTGGGGCTCATTTCCAGAATTCAATTACTTACGGCCCGCTAGTGGCCTTTTCTGCTTGTGGGCAAAATTTAGCCCGTGGTTACAATCGGCCCGTTTGCAGCCCGTTAATCCGTTGGGCCATTTTCATAGAGTCATCAAATATGTCCGATTAACGACGGCCCGTTATGGTCAGCCCATGAATGGACGATTCCAAATCTAGCCCGTTTACGGCCCATAATGCGGTCTGTTATTGGCCCATGTTTGGCCGATCGATCATACGGCGCGTAGGAGGACCATTGATGCTACGGCCCGTAGAAGGCCCATTGTTTTGTCAGGACCCCGACTCGATGTCACATCGATCTAGCCGGCAACACCTCATATCACTTTGCGGCCTCACGCACGGTATCCCCACGGGTGTCGCCTTACCTTTGCCCGGGACCGTTTGCGCCTTTTGGCTCACGTATATGATAGTGTCGCTAGCATCCATATGATAAGGAGCCCGGGCTGACATGACTAGTCGTAAACCCAAAGTGGCACAGACTTACAGGGACAGGCATCCATGACCCAGCTTCGAACGTGTCGGTCATCAGCAAGTGGGTCCGGGCTGTAGCACTGGGCTAGCAGGACTCCGGTAAACCAGGCTGTAGCGGGCTAACAGGACTCCGGTACTCAATGCGTGACATTTCCCCGAAGGGACAGACACATGAACGAAGAAGGACATATGCCGGCCAGCCTAAGTGTTCCAGAGCAGTAGCAAGCTACCATGGCTCAGCGGTAACACTAGGAGACATTTCCCGGTAAGAGAGGCTACTAAAGATAAACAACTAGATAGTCAGATCCCACACATACCAAGCATTTCAATAACATACACACAATATGCTCGATATGTGCAAATACAACATGACATCACAACATGACTCTACGAAACAAGTACTTTATTTAAGGCTCAGAGAGCCATACATAGCATACACATAGATACGGGTCACACGACCCAGCATTCAAGTCATACAGTCATACAAACCAGCAGCGGAAGTAGCTTGTCTGGGTACAGACAACTAGCAAAATAAAAGAGGCTTGGAAAGCCTAGCTATACTACGAGGTCCTTCACAAGCTCAGGATCACCACCTGGGCCTTAGCCTACTCATTGATGTCAACGTCTACGAAGAACCCATCAGAAGGGGTTGCAGCGTCTTCTGTAAAAATGTAAGTTATAGCAACATGAGTACAAAGGTACTCAGCAAGACTTACATCAGATCCTACATACATGCACATTATCAAGAAGGGTTGGTGGAGTTATTGCAGCAAGCCAGCTTTGACTCTTGGCTAGACTATCCTACGAGACTCCAACTTGAAATGGTTTTGTGTACACGAGTCCACTACTCACCACTTCAATACACTACCGAGGATCCACCTCCGTCTTCCTACGGAAGAGCCATCCTCGGCACTCACACTTATCTTGAGGCTTTTAGTAGTTTCCATTTACTTATCTATGAACTGTATAGGCAACCAAGTAGTCCTTTACCGCGGACGCGGCTATTCGAATAGATCATGATAACCCTGCAGGGGTGTACTTCTTCATACACGCTCTCACCACTTACCGTCGTTTACATGACATGTACTCGGCAACCTTCAAGCGGAAGCCCAACGTGGGTGTCGGCCACGACCTACCTAACCACCTAAGCCTCCAGTCCAGGTTTATCGCCTATCCAGGTTCCATCCGCAGGGAGTCCGGCCGAGGTTTCCCATACGGCCCCGAACGATGTGAACAGGGTTCCCGAAATACCTAACGGGTATTCGGTACACCCGGCCACGTACCTACCGCATCACAGCCCACCCCTACGGTCAGCGCTGTCCACGGCCTCCAGTAGACTACAAACACCAGAAACTACTTGCAACTCCTGGACGGAGAACTAGGGTGAATAAGAAGTCGAGAGGGTCCATTGGTTTCGGGCCCAATGCATGGTAGTAGCTGGTTCTTAAATCACACATACAGATCTCAGTGCTTAAGGTCGGCTTCAATGAAACAACCCACCATGTACTCCTACATGGCCTCTCATCGATACCTTTACCAAATCGTGTTCACCACACCACTCCCATTACCGACATAATCATTTCACTCTAGCCCATCACCCAGATGAACCAGACCTGACACGACTCTAAGCATAGCAGGCATAGCAAGGTAGGAACAACACATACATATGGCTCAATCAACTCCTACACATGCTAGTGGGTTTCATCTAGTTACTGTGGCAATGACAGGTCATGCAAAGGAAGTGGGTTCAACTACCGTAGCACACAGCAGTTTGAAACGCGTTGTCTTAATGCAGTAAAAGAGAGCAGGAGCGAGAACATGGGATTGTATCGATATGATCAAATGGTTGGTTGCTTGCCTGATGGTTCGATGCACTGATACGGTTCTTCGTTAGGGTAATCACGATACTCCTCGGTGGCAGAACCTGCCGCAAAGAACACCGATACACAACCATCACCAAACAATGTGCAACAATATGATGCATGCATGAAACATAGCAATATGAATGTGTTGGGCTAATGCAACTAAGACCAGAAGGGTTTGAACCAATTTGAATCAAAGATTCAAATTTCAAACTCAAACATGGCCCTTTAAAGTGTTTTTCCTTGTTCTGCATTAAACATCAAGTTAACTTGTTTAATCATGCATGAAAATAGTACAGATGGATAGATTGGATTTTTCTGATCATTTTTCATATATAATTTGTCTGATTTGGAGTTACAGAATAAAAGTTATGAATTTTTAAAGTTTAAACTATATTCTGGAATTTCCTATATTAGATTAATTCCAGAAAATCAATTATTGCGTCAGCCTGACGTCAGTGTGACGTCAGCAGGTCAACGGAACATGTCCAGGTCAAACCTGACAGTGGGTCCCGAGTGTCAGGGTGATTAATTTAATTAAAGTTTAAATAAAACTAAACCTGTTTAATTAACAGGGCTGGGCCCCACCTGTCATTGACTCAGGAGAGTCAACCAGGGCCCACCCGTGGTCAAACCCGGGTCGGCTGCACCGGCGTTTAGCCGCCGGCGAGCCCGACGCGGCGGCGGAAGTGGTTTTGGCTGTTTCGGCCACCAAATGGGTCGCGGAGACCACCGGAGTGGAGCTGAGGATGAGCCGCAGCTCTTGGTGGAGTCCGTTGGGGTCGGGGTGGCCGGAGTTGGCGCCGGCGACGACTTTGGCAGCCACCGGGGTTCGGCCAAAGGCGAACTTGACGCTAGAGGGGTCAGTGAGGCGCGGGGAGTAGCTAGCTAGGTGCTACGTGACACGGTGAGTAAGATGGACACCGTGGAGTGGTCGGAGGGTGACCGGGAGCACGTCGGCGACGAGCTCCACGACGGTGGGTGCGGTTGAGCTCCGGGAGGTTGCTACACGGCTCGGGAGCAAGAAAAGAAAGGGGGGGGGGAAGATGGCCAAGCTCACAGTGAGTGCGACGAGGCCCTTGGTGCGGCCGGGGATGGACCGGAGCGACGACGGCGTTGAAGGGGATCTCCGGCGACGGCGGTTCGGGCGAGGTCGTTGCGGTGGACTCGGGCGTTGCGAGCGCTCGGGGCTCGGCTTGCTC
>NC_041390.1:218295905-218327498 GCF_002162155.2 Triticum dicoccoides | reverse complement strand
TGCTCGATGGAGTGGACAGCGGCGGAGCTCCTGGACACGATGAGAGGACGCACGGGCGGCGGGGAGCACGGCTACGACGACGGCACGGCGATGGTGGCATCGGTCATGGCGGGGGAGCGCGAGGGGGAGGAGCTGGAGAGAGGAGGGGGTGTCTGGGGGGTTCGGGGGAGCGAGGGAGGCCGGTCCACGACGTCACCGGGCGAGGGGAGCGGCGAGGCGGCGAGCAGGTGCGTGGCGCACGCTGCGGTCGCCGTCGGGCACCTGCCTGCCTGCGTGGTCGGCAAGCAGCTCGCTGGAGCGGTGCTGGGCTGGGCCGGCAGGTGGGCCGGGTGCTGGGCGCCAGGTAAGTTTTTTCCATTTTTTCTGTTTTCTGTTTTTTTAATACTTCTGCAACTTTGTTGAATTAAATAAAATACTTAGGCAACTCCTAAAATCACCAAACTACTCCTGGTCCATAGTTGGATTATTTCCAACATGAAACATTTTAGTTTGGAGATATTTGAGCATTTAAATATTTTATATAATTTTAAATGCCCAAATTCAAATATTTATGATTTAATTCAAAAACCCTAAGATGGCCTAGGAAAATATGCATCACTTTTGGCAGAGGTTCTGAACCAAGACAAAAATGATGGGCATTTTAGAAGGGCATTTCAGGTTCATTGAAAAAGTTTTTAGTAAACCCTAATTGGTTTCAGAGGGGACTGGGGGTTCTGTCATCCCCATTTCAGGTTTCTGATGAAAGAGTAGACATGATGCAACACTCTAATGCATGGCTAACTAGGATGTGACATGTTTCTACGACCCTTAGAAGGCCCATTGTTTCTACGGCCCGTAGGAGGCCCATGGTAACTACAGTAAATATGTAGCCCATGGTTATTGTGGCCTAGTTTTAAAAAATAGGTTATTGCGGCCACTAGCAAACCGCGGAAAAAGAACTGCACTGACTACAAGCAAACAAATAAACAAGACAACAACAAAATAAATAAGCAAGCAACTTACGCTAGGCTATCATGGCTATTACACATATTACATCCTCTAGGCATCAAAGTTCGCCACCAGTGCAAATATAGGGAACAAAGAAGCATATCATATACATTAGTTGTCGAAGTTGGCGACCAGTGCAAATAAACGCCGCAACAAAACAAGTCCAGAACTGAAACCACTTCAGAAGAGCTCAAGAAACAATATCCTGGGTACCCATAATGTTGGCAAGATGCTTAGCAAGCTTATTAACTTTCTCTTGTTTGGCGCTTAAATCCTCCAACGCTTGCTGTTGCACCAGAAAGTATGCATCTGAATTCTGCAGGGACTTCCTCAGTCCTTCAGCTTCCTGTCACAACACACATCTGATCGATGCCTTTCAACTTGAAGTTGAGACTCAAGAAGACGAACTGATTCAGGCAGCGAGTTCGAAGAGCTTGTGCCAGCAGTAGTGGCTAGTAACTCGAACACTATATCAAGATAGGACTTTTGGGTTCTCTCACTATCGTCAAGATAGTTTTTATCAGCTTTCTTGGAGACCAACAAGGATGTCTCACTATCTTGAACCTCATCTGCATTACTTCCTTTACCATTGCATAATGGGGTACTGTTCTCCCATATTTTGTCCACATTCTAAAAGAGAAACAAGCAAACACATCACAAGTTTACCATGTTGTATATGGAACTCATTTTGGTAAATCAGTTCAGTAGTAAAGTGGACAGGATAACAACATGAAACAAACATATATCTATGTACCATGGTCACCTTATGGTCTATACCATTCTAGTTTTTGTTGCCAAATCAAGATAGAGACACAGTTCAAATAATATTTGTTCAAGACAAAGCAGAATAGACAGAATATAAGTGTGAGAAACTACAGAGCAATAACACCACTTGTAATGTGCATGACATGAGAACATAATTGTTTATTCAATTGAAACTGAAATCAACATAGAGCAAGTTACAACAACAAACCAGTTAAAGAAATAGGTTTAAAACATACCTGTTGCGCCATTGGAGTTTCAATTCCATCCTACAAATTTGAAAATAGTTGGTATGAGTAAATACAGTGATGCAAGAGTGATACGTCCATTTTGCGTCATGCTTTTATATCGATGTTTATTGCATTATGGGCTGTTATTACACATTATGTCACAATACTTATGCCTATTCTCTCTTATTTTACAAGGTTTACATAAAGAGGGAGAATGCCGGCAGCTGGGATTCTGGGCTGGAAAAGGAGCAAATATTAGAGACCTATTCTGCACAGCTCCAAAAGTCCTGAAACTTCACTGAAGACGTTTTCAGAATATATAAAAAATACTGAGCGCAAGAAGTTCATCAGGGAGGCCACACCCTGCCCACGAGGGTGGGGGCGCACCCTACTCCCCTGGGCGCGCCCCCTACCTCGTGGGCCCCCTGGTGGCCTTCCGATGGCCATCTTCTACTATATGGAGTCTTTCGATGAGGAAAAAAAATCATAAGCCATCTCCACAGACGAAACTCCGCCACCACGAGGCGGAACCTTGGCGGATCCAATCTAGGGCTCCGGCAGAGCTGTTCTGCTAGGGAAACTTCCCTCCGGGAGGGGGAAATCATCGTCATCGTCATCACCAATGCTCCTCTCATTGGGAGAGGGCAATCTCCATCAACATCTTCACCAGCACCATCTCCTCTCAAAACCCTAGTTCATCTCTTGTATCCAATTCTTGTCTCTAAGTCTGGGATTGGTACTAGTAGGTTGCTAGTAGTGTTAATTACTCCTTGTAGTTGATGCTAGTTGGTTTATTTGGTGGAAGATCATATGTTCAGATCCTATATGCATATTAATACCCCTCTGATTATGAACATGATTATGCTTTGTGAGTATCTATGTTTGTTCCTAAGGACAGGGGAGATGTCTTGCTATTAGTAGTCATGTGAATTTGGTATTCATTCGATATTTTGATGAGATGTATGTTGTCTCTCCTCTAGTGGTTTTATGTGAACGTCGACTACATAACACTTCACCATTATTTGGGCCTAGAGGAAGGCATTGGGAAGTAATAAGTAGATGATGGGTTGCTAGAGTGACAGAAGCTTAAACCCTAGTTTATGCATTGCTTCGTAAGGGGCTGATTTGGATCCATATATTTCATGCTATGGTTAGGTTTACCTTAATACTTTTGTTTTAGTTGCGGATGCTTGCAATAGAGGTTAATCATAAGTGGGATGCTTGTCCAAGTAAGGACAGTACCCAAGCACCGGTCCACCCACATACCAAATTATCAAAGTACCAAACGCGAATCATATGAACGTGATGAAAACTAGCTTGAGGATATTCCCAGGTGTCCTCGGGAGCACTTTTCTCTATATAAGAGTTTGTCCAGGCTTGGCCTTTTCTACAAAAAGGATTGGGCCACCTTGCTACACTTTATTTACTTTTGTTACTTGTTGCTCATTACAAATTATCCTATCACAAAACTATATGTTACCACTTATTTCAGTACTTGCAGAGAATACCTTGCTGGAAACCGCTTATCGTTTCCTTCTTCTCCTCATTGGGTTCGACACTCTTACTTATCGAAAGGACTACGATAGATCCCCTATACTTGTGGGTCATCAAGACTCTTTTCTGGCACCGTTGTCGGGGAGTGAAGCGCCTTTGGTAGGTGGAATTTGGTTAGGAAAATTTATATAGTGTGCTGAAATTTACTGTCACTTGTTACTATGGAAAGTAATCCTCTGAGGGGCTTGTTCGGGGTATCTTCACCCCGACCAGTAGAGCAAAGAGTTGCTCCTCAACCTACTGAACCTACTGAAAATGAAAATGTCTGCTTTGAAATTCCTTCGGGTATGATAGAAAAACTGCTAGCTAATCCTTTTGCAGGAGACGGAACAACGCATCCTCATGAGCACCTAATATATGTGGATGAAGTTTGTGGATTATTTAAGCTTGCAGGTGTACCCGGAGATGTTATTAAGAAGAAGGTCTTCCCTTTATCTTTGAAGGAAGATGCATTGACATGGTATAGGCTATGTGATGATACGGGGTCATGGATCTACAAACGATTGAAATTGGAATTTCATCAGAAGTTTTATCCTATGCATCTTGTTCATCGTGATCGCAATTATATATATAATTTTTGGCCTCGCGAAGGAGAAAGCATAGCTCAAGCTTGGGGGAGGCTTAAATCAATGTTATATTCATGCCCCAATCATGAGCTCTCAAGAGAGATGATTATTCAAAATTTATATGCTCGGCTTTCTGATAACAATCGCACCATGCTCGATACTTCTTGTGCTGGCTCTTTTATGACGAAGACTATTGAATTAAAATGGGATTTATTGGAAAGAATTAAACGCAACTCTGAAGATTGGGACCTCGATGAAGGTAAGGAGTCAGGTATGACACCTAAGTTTGATTGTGTTAAATCTTTTATGGATACCAATGTTTTCCGTAAATTTAGCACTAAATATGGACTTGACTCTGAGATAGTAGCTTCTTTCTGTGAATCTTTTGCTACTTATGTTGATCTCCCCAAGGAGAAGTGGTTTAAATATCATCCTCCCATATAAGTAAAAGTAGTTGCACCTATTAAAGTTGAAGAAAAGACTATCACTTATAATGATCCTATTGCTCCTACTTCTTATGTTAAGAAACCACCTTTCCCTATTAGGATAAAGGATCATGCTAAAGCTTCAACTGTGGGTCATAAAAGCAATATTAAAACTTATACACCTTCTGAGCAAATTAAAGTTGAACCTGATATTGCTATTGTTAAAGATCTCTTGTCTGATAATATTGATGGGCATGTTATTCATTTCCTTGATGAGACTGCTAGAATTGCTAAACCTTGTGCTAAAGATAAAAACAGACCTATGGTAGGCATGCCTGTTATTTCTATTAAAATAGGAGATAATTTTTATCATGGCTTATGTGATATGGGTGCTAGTGCTAGTGCAATACCTTACGACTTATACAAAGAAATTATGCATGATATTGCACCTGCTGAGATAGAAGATATTGATGTCACAATTAAACTTGCCAATAGAGATACTATTTCACCAATGGGAATTGTTAGAGATGTTGAAGTCTTGTGTGGGAAAACTAAATATCCTGCTGATTTTCTTGTTCTTGGTTCCCCACAAGATAGCTTTTGTCCCATTATATTTGGTAGACCCTTCTTAAACACTGTTAATGCTAAGATAGATTGCAAAAAGGATGCTGTTACTATCGGTTTAGATGATATGTCTCATGAATTTAATTTCTCTAAATTTAGTAGACAACACCGTGAAGAAGAATTACCTAGTAAGGATGAAATTATTGGTCTTGCATCTATTGCCGTACCTCCTAGTGATCCTTTAGAATAATATTTGCTAGACCATGAAAATGATATGTTTATGAATGAAAGAAGGGAAATAGATGAAGTATTCTTTAAACATGAACCTATTCTGAAACACAATTTGCCTATTGAAATCCTAGGGGATCCTCCTCCACCCAAGGGTGATCCCGTGTTTGAGCTTAAACCGTTGACTGATACTCTTAAATATGCTTATCTTGATGAGAAAAAGATATATCATGTTATTATTAGTCCTAACCTTTCAGAGCATGAGGAAGAGAGATTATTGAAAACTCTGAAGAAGCACCATGCTGCTATTGGGTATACTCTTGATGATCTTAAGGGCATTAGTCCCACTCTATGTCAACATAAAATAAACTTGGAAGAAGATGCTAAACCAATTCATGATCATCAACGACGGCTGAATCCTAAAATGAAAGAAGTGGTAAGAAAGGAAATACTAAAGCTCCTTGAGGCAGGTATAATCTATCCTGTTGTTGATAGTCAGTGGATAAGTCCTGTCCATTGTGTCCCTAAGAAGGGAGGTATTACTGTCGTTCCTAATGATAAAGATGAATTGGTTCCTCAAAGAATTATTATATGCTATAGGATGGTAATTGATTTCCGCAAATTAATTAAGGCCACTAAAAAGGATCATTACCCCTTACCTTTTATCGATCAAATGCTAGAAAGATTATCCAAACATACACATTTTTGCTTTCTAGATGGTTATTCTGGTTTCTCTCAAATACCTGTGTCAGCCAAGGATCAATCAAAGACTACTTTTACTTGCCCTTTTGGTACTTTTTCTTATGGACTTATGCCTTTTGGTTTATGTAATGCACCTGCTACCTTTCAAAGATGCATGATGGCTATATTCTCTGCCTTTTGTGAAAATATTTGCGAGGTTTTCATGGATGATTTCTCCGTCTATGGATCTTCTTTTGATGATTGCTTGAGCAACCTTGATCGAGTTTTGCAGAGATGTGAAGAAACTAATCTTGTCTTGAAAGTGCAACTATCCCTAGGTGGTTTTGGTAATTCCTAACAACATATAGCTCATTGAGCTAATGCTATTCCAAGATTAATATTTCAGGAAAAGCTCAATGAATGGCATGGCATGGATGAGGAAAGTGGAACCCTCAAAATACTAAGGACAAAAAGATTGGCTCAAGCTCAAAGCTCAAGACTCTACATTTTATATTTTAGTGATCTAAGATCACATTGAGTCTATAGGAAAAGCCAATACTATCAAGGAGGGATGAGGTGTTGTTTAATGAGGTTCTTGCTTCATAGTGCTTAGTGATATGCTCCAAAACCCTCAACTACCTTCCCACATCCACATATGACCTAAACCAAAAGTCAAACTTGGCCCTACCAATTCTTTCTATCCGGCGCCACCGAGTTTCAAATGTCATAGCCATTGCCACAAATCCTAGGCAAATCGTCTCATCGATTGGGATTTCGGTCACGCCGAGATGGGATTGTAATCTCTCTGTTTCTCTTTCGTAATGTTTCGGTCCTACCGAAATGAGCGATCGGTCCCACCGAGATTGCAATGTAAACTCTCTGTTTCTCTTTCATAACATTTGGTCCCACCGAATTGAGCGATCGGTCCCACCGAGTTTACCTGACCAACTCCCTGGTTAGCTTATTACCAAAATCGGTCCCACCGAGTTTGTGTAATCAGTCACACCGAGATTACGTTATGCCCTAACCCTAACCATATTGGTCCCACCGAGTTGCATCTCACTCCCACCAAAAATCCTAACGGTCACTAGGTTTGCTGAATCGGTCTGACCGAGTTTATCCATTCAGTCTCACCGAGATTGGTAAATTATGTGTAATGGTTAGTTTTTGTGTGGAGGCTACATATACCCCTCCACCCACTATTCATTCATAGAGAGAGCAATCAGAACATACCTACACTTCCAACCTATATTTTCTGAGAGAGAACCACCTACTCATGTGTTGAGACCAAGATATTCCATTCCTACCATATGAATCTTGATCTCTAGCCTTCCCCAAGTTGCTTTCCACTCAAATCTTCTTTCCACCAAATCCATATCCTGTGAGAGAGAGTTGAGTGTTGGGGAGACTATCATTTGAAGCACAAGAGCAAGGAGTTAATCATCAACACACCATTTGTTACTTCTTGGAGAGTGGTGTCTCCTAGATTGGCTAGGTGTCACTTGGGAGCCTCCGACAAAGATTGTGGAGTTGAACCAAGGAGTTTGTAAGAGCAAGGAGATCGCCGACTTCGTGAAGATCTACCGCTAGTGAGGCAAGTCCTTCATGGGCGATGGCCATGATGGGGTAGACAAGGTTGCTTCTTCATGGACCCTTCATGGGTGGAGCCCTCCGTGGACTCGCGCAACCAATACCCTCCGTGGGTTGAAGTCTCCATCAACGTGGATGTACGATAGCACCACCTATCAGAACCACGACAAAAACATTCGTGTCTCCAATTGCGTTTGAATTCTCCAAACCCTTCCCTTTACATTCTTGCAAGTTGCATGCTTTATTTTCCGCTGCTCATAGACTCTTTGCATGCTTGCTTGAATTGTGTTATGATTGCTTGACTTGTGCTAAGATAGCTAAAATCTGCCAAAGACTAAAATTGGGAAAAGGATAGATTCTTATTTGGTCAAGTAGTCTAATCACCCCCCTCTAGACATACTTTCGATCCTACAAGTGGTATTAGAGCTTTGGTCTCCATTTGCTTTGATTTCCATAGCTTTTGGTGGTCATAGCCTTGGTTTCATAACCTAGGAGAGTATGGCGTCTAGTGAGGGAAATTATAACCGTAGAGGTCCTTACTTTGATGGTACTAATTTTGCTAGTTGGAAGCATAAGATAAAAATGCATATTCTTGGACATAACCCCGCCGTTTGGGCTATTGTGTGTGTTCGCTTGCAAGGTGAATTCTTTGATGGGAGATAACCGAATCATGAAGCTACCGCAGATGAGTTGAAGATGCTACATTACAATGCTCAAGCTTGTGATATCCTCTTCAACGGATTATGCCCCGAAGAATTCAACAAAATCAGCCGTCTTGAGAATGCAAAGGAAATTTGGGATACTTTGATTGATATGCATGAAGGTACCGACTCCGTCAAGGAATCCAAGTTGGATGTGCTTCAAAGTCAACTTGACAAGTTCAAAATGAAGGATGGTGAAGGTGTCGCTAAAATGTACTCTAGGCTTGCTCTTATCACAAATGAGATTGTTGGCTTAGGAAGTGAAGAGATAACTGACAAATTCATCATCAAGAAAATCCTAAGAGCTTTGGATGGAAAATACGATACCGTATGCACATTGATCCAAATGATGCTAAATTACAAAGATCTCAAGCCAACAGAAGTCATTGGAAGAATTGTTGCTCATGAGATGTCACTCAAGGATAAGGAGGAGCTCCATAACAAGTCAAGTGGTGCTTACAAAGCCTCATGTGAAGCTCCCACATCATCAAGTGAGAAACAAACCTTCAATGAAGATTTGAGACTAATGGTGAAGAACTTCAACAAGTTCTACAAGAGTAGAAGCAAGGAAAGAAGTTCCAAGTCAAGGTCCTACAATGACAAAAGATCTTCTAGTCGAGAGTGAAACTGCTACAATTGTGGAAGACCCGGACACTACTCCAATGAGTGTACGGCTCCCCACAAGAGAACAGAAGATTCTCCCAAAAGAAGAAGTAGAAGAGAAGAATCACCATCAAGGGAGAGAAGGAGTAGGGATGATCGATATGAACGAAGACACCCTCGGAGAAGCAAGGATTCGGAAAGGAAGGACAAGTCATCAAGGAGCTACACAAAACGAAGACATCAAGCTCATGTTGGTGAATAGGTATCCGGCTCTGACTCCGACAATGACTCCGAGAGAAGCTATCACTCCGACTCCGAATATACTCAAGATGAAGGTGTTGCTGGACTAGCACTTGTGTCAACCAACTCCCACGACATATTTGATTCACCAAATGAAGGAATTGGAAGATGCTTCATGGCCAAAGGTCCAAAGGTATCACACCCCGAGTATGTTGATTTCAATAGTGATGAAGATGACTTGTTAGGTGATGATGAGTTACTTGTTGACAACTATAGTGATGAATGCTATGATGAAACGAATGACAATGATAAGGAGAAGATTGAGTCTCTAACTAAAGAACTAAACACTCTTAAGTTAGCTCATGAAACTATCTTAGGAGATCATCGAGAACTTTTAAGGACTCATGAGAAATTACGTTTTGAGAAGCTCAACCTTGAGCAAGAGCATGAGTTCTTAAAGGCAATCAATGATGATCTTCGCAAGAAAAGTTCTTCTTACATTGCCAAGCATTTACTCTTATCCACTTACATGTCTCAAGTCAAGTCTAGTAACAAGAACAAGAAAGATTCTTCCTCTAGTAGTAACAATAATCATGCTAAATCCAATGTTGTTGCTTCTAGTAGTTCTCTTGATTCCACTAATGAATCTCTTAGCCAAGTTACACTTGAGAAAGAAAATAGCTTATTGAAGGGAATTATAGAGAAAGGCGTATACAAGAGCCTTGCCTGGAGCAAGCAATTCGAGGAAATTGTAGGCAAGCAAGGAAGGCATCGGAAGAATCAAGGTATTGGTTTTGAACGAAAGTTCAATGCCAATGGAGTTGAGTGGGAAGAATATCAATACCCCAAGACGAAGTTTGTCCCTCAACAAGAGAAGTATGATCCTACTTCATCCAAAGGGACACAAGCTCAAGATGATATTCCACCACAAGACCACAAGCAAAAAGGCAAGGACAAGTTTCAAGAGAAAATTGATGCATTTGAAGAAGCTCCTCAGGCCTTGGTCAAGTGGGTTCCCAAGTGTGACGCCCGGATAATTAAGCTACAGTGATCCCCCACTAATGATGCCACGTCACCTCGGTTACTGATGATAAACTCTGGATAATTCAAAACCGAAACAACTTCAAAATTTAATTAAAGGAAAACAGTAAAAGTTTTCAAATAATAAAACCAAATTGTTCGGGTTGTGCCAAATAATGCATAAGTAATTCTGGTGGTGAAACCAAACTTTTATAAACTGTTTAAAGGCTCTAAAATAAATAAAACATCAACAAAACATTTAATTAAATACCTTTTTCAAATTGTTAAAATATTAAACTATTTTATTTAGCTGTCCAAATTAATGTGACAGTGTTGTATTTCTAAATACTAATTTAGGTGTTGAAATTAATTTCTCTACAAAACTAAAATTAAAACAAATAATAACTAAAGAAATAAAAATGAAAATGAAAATAAATAAAAAGTAAAGAGAAGACAAAAAAAGAGGAAGCACCGCCCCACTGGGCTCCGGCCCAGCTGGCCAACCCAACTGGGCCAAGGCCCACCCCCACTCCATAACCCCCCAGTCCTCCAGTACCCCGAACCCCACCGACACCCACTCTACCCCCTGAAATATCTCCCTCCCCCCTCTGTCCCGATTGGATCGGGAGGGGGGAAAACTGGCCGCCACTCGCCGCCCGATGCCAGCTCGCTGCGACGCCGCCGCCTCCCCTCGCCGGACTGCTCCTCTTCGTCGCACCGTCTCCGTCCTCCTCCTCGCCCCCCTGTTGCCCCAGTCCCTACTCCTCCTCTGTGAGCTCCCACTCCCTCCTCTCTGCCGTGGCCACGCCCTCTCCCCCGCGCTCGGCTCCGCCGCCCGACATTGCTCACGAACAGCCACGCGCCGGCAGCGTCCTACCGCCCCGCCGCTTGCCACACGCGCACGCGCGCGCTTCGTGCCAGCCGCTCCCCGCTTCTGCTCAGGCTGCCGGCGCTTCCTGCGCGCGCCCGCCCGCACTACGCCCTGCCGCTGCGCCTCGTCTCTCCCACCGCACCGCGGCCGCCTCGCCACGCTGTCGCTTCTCGCTACGCGCGCTGGCTGTCTGGCCGCGTCCTTCCTCGCACAGCGCCTGGGCCGCGCGCCCTGCGCCAGCCCGCTCACCGCCTCGCTCGTGCGCCGTCCGACCGCGGCCACCGTGACCCCCTGCCGCTGGCCACCTCCGCAGCTAGTCCGCGTGCCCTGCGCCGGCCTCCGCCTCCGCCCGCGCCTGCCCACCTCCTCCTCTCAGCGCCGCCTACCCTTCGCTGCCTGGCCACGCCCCAGTCGCATCGCCCGCGCCCCTATCCCGCGTCGCCGCCGTACCGCTCTGCCTCCCCCTTGGCCACGCCTCGGCCTAGCTCGTCGGCGACGCCCGTGGTTGCTGCTGCCCCGCGGCCGCGCGTCGTCGCTCTCTACTCTGCCGACGCCGCACCGGCACCCCGCCACTGGCTCGGGTTGCCTCACCCGTAGAGCCCGTCGCCCGCACGCCCGATCCGCTATGGCCCCTGGGGCCTATGACAGATGGGCCCCATGCCCAAAACGAAAATGATAAAAAATAAAAAATAATAATAAATAAATAAATAATAATAAAAATAATTAATTAATTAATTAACTAAATAATTAACTTAATTAATCCTGCTTAGTTAGCTAATAAACTTAATTAACCTGTGTTAGTTAACCTAATAACCTAATTAGTCTTTTTAATATGTTAGGTTAGTAAAACAGTGTATGACAAGGGGGCCCCACCCCCTGTTTGACTGGTCAACTGGGACCCCTTGGACCCACATGTCAGCCCCTCTGGTACACTTATGTGTACCCAGAGCTGGGTTCACCTAGCAATTCACATTTATTTCGAATTAAAGTAATCTGATAATTTTAGAAAATGAATTAAAACTTAAAAAATTAATATAAAATTAACCATAGCTCGGATGGAAAAACTTTGTACATGAAAGTTGCTCAAAACGACGAGACGAATTCGGATACGCAGCCCGTTCATCCGCCACGCATCCCTAGCATAGCAAACACGCAACTTCCCCCCTTCGGTTCATCTGTCCGAAAACGCGAAACACCAGGGATATTTTCCCTGATGTTTCCACCCCTTCGCCAGTATCACCTCCTACGGCATTATGGCATAACTAGCACCGCGTTTCGCGTCGTTATGTTTTGTGATGCTTTGTTTGCTCCGTATTTACTGTTTCTTTCCCCCTCTTCTTCCTCGGTAGACCCCGAGACCGGCGCTGATGCCACCGAGTACGACTACGTCATCGACGACCCTTCTTGTGCAACAGAGCTTCCAGGCAAGCCCCCCCTTGATCACCAGATATCGCCTACTCTTCTCTATACTACTTGCATTAGAGTAGTGTAGCATATTACTGTTTTCCGTTAATCCTATCTCGATGCATAGCCTGTCATTGTTGCTACCATTGTTGATACCCTACCTGCAATCCTACATGCTTAGTATAGGTTGCTAGTACTTCATCAGTGGCCCTAGATTCTAGTCCGTCTGCCATGCTATACTATCGGGCCGTGATCACTCGGGAGGTGATCATGGGTACATATACTATATACCGTTACATACTTATGTTACTGTTCGGAGATGGGGGCTGAAGGGGCAGGTGGTTCCACCCAGGTAGTGGTGGGCCTGGGTTCCCGACGGCCCCCGACTATTACTTTGTAGCGAAGCGACAGGGCAGGTTGCGGCCACCTAGGAGAGAGGTGGGCCTGGCCTGGGTCGGCGTTCGCGGTTATTTCAAGATAACACGTTTAACGAGATCTTGGTATTTGATCTGAGTCTGGCCACTGGCCTATACGCACTAACCATCTACGCGGGGACAATTATGGGCACTTGACGTCGTGGTATCAGCCAAAGCCTTTGTGACGTCAGCGACAGAGCGGCACGCGCTGGGTTGGACCACGTAACGCAACTTCCTTTGTAATGGAGGTTGCTAGGTATGCTCACCGGCCGCGTTCGCAACGTGCAGGTGTGCAACGGGCGATGGGCCCAGACTCCTGCGCCATAGGATTTAGACCAGCGTGATGACCTCTCTGTTGTGCCTAGGTAGGGCTGCGACGTGTTGATATTCCGAGGCCGGGCATGACCCAGGAAAGTGTGTCCGGACAAAGGAGATCGAGCGTGTTGGGAAATGTGGTGCACCCCTGCAGGGAAGTTGATCTATTCGAATAGTTGTGTCCCTCGGTAAAAGGATGACCCGAAGTTGTACCTTGACCTTATGACAACTAGAACCGGATACTTAATAAAACACACCCTTCCAAGTGCCAGATACAACCGATGATCGCTCTCTCACAGGGCGACGAGGGGAGGATCATCGGTTAGGATTATGCTACACAATGCTACTTGGTGAACTTACCTTCTACTCTCTTCTTCTGCTGCAAGATGGAGGTCACCAGAAGATTAGTCTTCGATAGGACTAGTTATCCCCCTCTTATTCCGGCATTCTGCAGTTCAGTCCATATATGATACCCTTAATCCATTTGATACCAATGCATACATATGTAGTGTAGCTTCTCTCCCCCTTTTCCCCTTTTCCCCTTTGGATGAGTACTTTGGATGAGTACTCACGGTTGCTTTTCTCCCCCTTTTCCCCTTTCCTATGCCCGTTTGCTGCAACCAGACGTTGGAGTCCAGGAGCCAGACGCCACTGTCGATGACGACTACTACTACTCGGGAGGTGCCTACTACTACGTGCACCCCGCTGACGGCGACCAGGAGTAGTTTAGGAGGATCCCAGGCAGGAGGCCTGCGCCTCTTTTGATCTGTTTCCTAGTTTGTGCTAGCCTTCTTAAGGCAAACTTGTTTAACGTATGTCTGTACTCAGATATTGTTGCTTCCGCTGACTCGTCTATGATTGAGATCTTGTATTCGAGCCCTCGAGGCCCCTGGCTTGTAATATGATGCTTGTATGACTTATTTTATTTGTAGAGTTGTGTTGTGATATCTTCCTGTGAGTCCCTGATCTTGATCGTACACGTTTACGTGTATGATTAGTGTACGATCGAATCAGGGGTGTCACAAGTTGGTATCAGAGCCGACTGTCTGTAGGAATCCCCCTTCCACACTCCTTGGCCGAAGTCGAGTCTAGGCATTTCAAAACTTTTTACTAACATGGCTGTGTGCCTTACGGGCGCATGTCGCCATTGGGTGGTATTAGGAACTTTTTATTCCTCGTCTTTACTCTGAGATTCTAATCTCTCTTCTCTTCGGGTTAAAGATTTTGCTAAATCTAACATTAGGATCTTGTGATCACATCCACCCTAAGAGGCCCTTATTACAGATGATCGTCTGCTGCCCCAGAAGGTTCCGAAGATACTCCCCAATGTTCTCCCAAAACTTTGTGCTCATTGCTTTCGCATTTTCCTACCACCGACATATCCTTATGGATAACGTCATACTCTTATCGTTCGTGCAATCATTCTCCGTTGATCTTGTTATCACAAGATACCCCAAAATTCTCTCTATTGTTCTGAGAATACCCCGTGCCTACTGCCTTGCAGTTCATTGCCACATGAATACCCCTATGGATATTCCTTGCACTTACCGAGTATCCGTTCATCCCCAGTTGTTTATGTGTTTCACAAAATTCATCGAAATGCTATTCGATCTTCTGAAATCCTCGATAGCCTATTGCTCCCCATCTTCCTTACCTGCTTGCAATATGGTTAATTCCATATGACTAGCGATATTCATTAGCATCCTTTGACATCTTCATAATGAGCATTTGATTCGATATGTTTGCGAATGCCTGCAATCATCGTTGATCCTTATAAATTACCTTTGCGGCTAAGTTGCCATTCTTTTAACTGGAATTGGATCTCGACCAATTAAATTTTGCCATCGATTATACCCCTAAGGCTATTCCACTTATCCATCCATAATTAGAGCATTGCTTCTGATCCCTTGTCTTGGAATTGATAATTCCTTTGCATTTGAACTTGAGTTAGTCAGCTATTTCTATAAATTGATCTCCTTGCATTTCTTCTTCCTCTGGTTGAGTACCGATGCTCACATCTGTCGGTGTTCTGGGAACGGGGGTCCCCAGACTTGCCTGCCTGCGGCCTGCGGCGTGGCTCAAAGGGGGGCCCAGCACGGCCCATCTTCATCAACACAGACCCAAGACCCTCGCGAGGGGCCAAGCCTCGCGGGGCGGACGACACGGAACTTCCTTAGGCACGGCTCATCGGGCTGGCTCGCGAGGAGGCGGAGAGATCAAGGCGGGGTACCTCGCGATGTGCCCGTGACGCAAGCCATGATGACCAAAGGCGCCAGGCGGGCGCCAGCCGCGTAGTGTCCTCCTTTCCTCTTTGGTGCAAAGGGAGCAAGCCCAGGCGAGAGCATCAAGCAAACGCACCCGTTTCGGTGCAACGAGACCAAGACCAGTCCAACGGCAGGGAGGAAGTCATTGTGGAGCCCAAGCCAGCGTGACCACCAGAGCCTTTGGCAGGCGAGGACCAACTTTAGTCAGGATAAGTGTACCAGATGTTCCCCTTCAAAATGGCCAATTGTTGGCGCCCTTCCCGCTCAATATTTGGGAAGAGGCCCAGGGCCTTTGCCTATAAATAGGACTAGCCACCCCCAGGGTAGAGGGGCAATCAAGAAGGGAGAATCTAGAAGCCAAGAGAGAAACTAGCTAGGATCGGATCGAGTAGCATCACACACAGAGAGAGAGAGAGAGAAGGGCGACTGAACTCCTCCTAGCAGTTCATCCCCCCAGCCAAGAACAGACCCTCGTGAGGCTGTTCTTCCTTGTATTGCTCATCATCATCAGCCCAAGAGGCAATCCACCACACCACACACTAGAGTAGGGTATTACACCACAACGGTGGCCCGAACCAGTATAAACCCTGTGTCTCTTGTGCTGTTCTTTCCATAGCTTAGATCTTAGCGAGGCGGAGGGGTGCAGGTAGGTAGAAGGCGAAATCTCCGTGCGCACCCAAGTGTTCGAACCTCAAGGGTCTACCGGAACCCGAAATCCGACATTTGGCGCGCCAGGTAGGGGTGCGCCGGAATCCACCTTCTACCGCTTCGTGTCCCGTCGCGTCGTCATCACCATGTCCGGCGACCAGGTGGGCAACCCAGATCCATGGGCGGCGTGGCCCGCCCGCGCAGAGCCGCTCGCCTCGAGCAACCCCGTGCCCCAGGCAGCTCGCAGTCCGCAGGGCGCTGCGGGCCGCGGGCGACGCGGACAGGCTTCGACAGCTCTCACACTGCGGCAGGCGCGGTCGGCAGCAAGGGCCTCCAATCATGCTGCGACCACGACACCGTACACCCGCCGGGAGCAGGCGAACTCGAGGGCCGCACTCACGGTGGCCTGAGAGCTGTTGCAGTGCAGGCTGTTGGAGGGCCGCCGTGACGTGCTGCTGGAGCGGGTGGCAGAGCTCCTCGGCTTCGCTGCCTCGGGGGCTCACCCCTTCTGCACCCAACTCCCATCTCAAGCCCAGGGCGGCCCGCGCGGGGGCTCCGCTCGCGCCCACGGGCTCCAAGGCTACCCCAACGCCGGCGAAGCTGTTGGCACCGGACTGGCGGCGGCGCTGGCCCCGCTCCTGGTCCGCGAAGAAGAAGGACTCGACGCGACCCACGGCCCCAGTGGACAGCCGCGCTACCACCCCACGGTGGGTGCGTCAAGCAGGACTGCGTGGCACGTGGAGCACTACGGCGTGGCCTTCGGGATGACGGCGCCAGAAGAATACGTGCCCCTCATGATGGACCAAGGACACCCTCACGAGGGCGAACAAGGCTCGCTCCTCAGCCCAAGCTGGGGGGATGAGGCGCCAGAAGCTGAGCCCTTCCAGGAGCCCCGGGACGGTCCCACTGGCCACGCTGGAGGCAACGATTATCGGGTACCGCTAATTCCTCAGGAGCAGGCATACGCTAATCATGGATCGCAGGAGGTGCAGGTCGCCACAGCGAGTAGCTGCCCTGCTCCCACAGTCTCCTACCCCTCGGGAGGAGGGCGCAGGGGGCTGCAGGAGAGGGGCCGAGATCCGACATCACCACCGCGGTGTTCGGAGCAAGGTGTTCTCAGGAGGTAGGCCCTCTGCTGGGGAGGTGCCTCAGGGCCTGCCCTTGGTGGAGGACCCGTGGTCGTCGGGGGAACCGCTGGCGACCGCTCTACCCCATCGGCGGCGTCCTGGTTTCCGGTCGTCGTTGATGGCACTAGAGTGTGGCGCAAGGCGGGGCCCTAATCTGGCGATATGAAGCAAGGCCGATACCTGTGAAGAAAGCCCAGTGCCTGTGAAGCTCGCCGCCCCGTGACACTCTCACGTAATAATGAGTGGGGCTGTACACGCCTCGGAGTCTCAGGGGTGCCAGCCTCAGGCCCTGGGGCTCCCTCCCACGCCCAGTGGCAGCACTTAGCTCCGCGCTGGTGAGAAGACGTCCAAGACTAGATTAGGTGCCGGACGCGGCCTTTTGTCTGCTTTCATTGCTTTTCCCTTTGGTTGTCACTTTCCCCCGCTGGATTCAAGTTGGATTCGGATTTGAGATTTGCGTGTGTTCGGGGAAGGGGTGCTTAGTCTCGTTCAAGCAATTTCTCGCGTTTTGATTACCACTTCGCCTCAGCTGCCTCCCCTCGTGAGCCCCTCGCGAGCCGAGTCAGTCCTAGCTTGCGCGCAGCCCAGACTGCCGCCGCTGCGTCCTCTCAGGAGGTTTTTTTTACTGCAGATCCTACGGATTCGATCAGGGAACACTCGGGACACCACAGCCTCCCACAGTCTACCTCAGGGCCCGCATGGGACAAAGGTAAACTAGCCAACCAGCGCGTCGCTTAGCCAACCACTTGGCGTGGGCGCATGTGCAATGTAACATCTACTAATACGATGAACACAAGTTTTACATGAGGGGCTCCCCCTCCCAAAATGCTCTCACAACCATCAGGCCAAAACCTGAGTTCTATTCATGTAGGGTAAGGAAACAGGAATGATGCATGATCAGTCGGATAAATCCCCCAATGCGTCCTCAGGAGCACCACCCGAACCGTTGCTGGCATCGCTGGACTCGCCATCGCTGTCTGCGTCGCCGCCAGCGGCGTCAGGGCCGTTCACCACACCGCCCTTGTCGGCAGCCACGATCACGCCGTCGTCGTCTGAAGCGAAGGCCCTGACAAGAGCATCCACATTGTCTTCCACCCAGTGCGCTAGGTCATCTCAGACGGCTGGGGGACTGGGGCGATGGCGGCGTCGAAATCGAAGTGGGGATCCATGTTCCGGAGATGGCTGAAGACGTGAGAAAAGGCGCGCCCGAGCAGGGAGCGGCTCCTCCCCCTCCACCAACCTGTCGGCCCTGACCGACCGCGTCCAGCTGCGTCACCACGTCGGTGAAGAACTGAAGGTTGCCGGCGTAGTTGACTGCGTGCGGCTCGCCAACAGCCGCCTCGTAGATGTTGCCCAAGGCTGTGTTGGCTCTCTCCCGGAGCGTGGTGAGCATGGGGCCGTGCTCATGCTCCAGGATCTGTCACTGACGTATCTTGTCCGCATTCTGGCGCGCGACGGCTTCAGCCTCCTCCACCCGATGGCGAAGAAGGAGCACCTCGGCCTGGGAGGTGGTTGACTCCCCTTGCGCTACTTCAAGGGTGTCCCGAAGAGCATCGGCCCGCCGCATCGCTTCCTCCAGCTTGGCCCTCAAGGCAGTAGTCCTACCTTCAGCCTCGGCCCGGGTCAACCCCAGCCTCTCCTCGGACTCACGCTCGAGGTCCAAGCGCGCCATCGCCACCCGACGTCCGACCTCCTCCAGGACACGGTCTTCCCGTGCAGCGACATCATCCTCCGCCTGCGTCACCAAGCGCTCCCTCGTCTCGAGACGCTCGTACTCGTGGGTACGTTCGGCGGCTTCCAGCGTCAGCGCCTCCTCACGCTTCTGGAGCTCTGCTGGGTCGCCAGAGGCCACCTTCATCGACGCGAGGGCTGCCTCGCGCGGCTCCACTTGCTCCTCCAGTGAGTGGCACCAGGCCAGGAGCTCCCGAGCCCGCTCCTCCGCCGCCTCTCGCCGCCGGTCAGCTTCCTGGGCCTCCTCAGCGGCCCAAGATCGGGCCTCCCGAGAGGCCACCAACGACGCCTTGGCCTCTTCGTCGTCAAGATCGCGCTGATGGCGCGCAAGGGCGATGGCGCCCTCCAGCTCGCGCCTCTCTGCAGCCAGGCGCAGGCCCTCGGCCTCAAGGCGCGCATCTTCATCAGAAAGCTCCTCACCAAGTAGGCTCACCGCGTCAGCCGCCCTTTGAAGGAATCCTTGGCGAAGAGCGCGACGCTCCCGGGCGCGCTCGAGCACGTCTTCCACACAATCATCTGCCCCAAGCAAGCGCCGGGGGCCACGGATCAGCACTCCCCCTCCGGGCAGGGGGCTGGGGGCTGGCACCCTCGCGACGGCCGGGTACGCCACGCCAGAAGCCCGGCCCGGAGCCAGCCCGTCCCCAGATGAAGAGCGCAGGGAGCGCCTCAGCCAGTCGCAGTCCACAACCAGGCGAGAAGCCCACGAAAGGCTGGCTATGCCACGAGAAGGCCCGCGAAGGAGGATCGCGAGGTGCGCAGGGCCTCGATGCGCCTCGGGACGGTTCGCCTCTCCGATTGCCCTCACCACAAGGGCTCTGCTGCTCGGAGTGCTTGAGAACGGTAGAGGGGGCGAATCCAAGGGGGACGACACCTCAACCATCTCCGCGAGCTCGGCTGGAAGGGGCCTGCGGAGCAAGGATCAATAAAAGCAACAGAAGGATCGGGAGCTGGAAAAGGAGAAGGCTTACTCATCAGTGGCAAAGTACTTCCTACGCTTCAGCAGGCGACAAGGGTAATCATCGCCCAGGGCCTCCCTTCTCTTTCGGAGGGCCTCAAAGTCCACGCGGAAGCGGCCCAAGAGTTGAGCGCAGGGATCAACCTGCGACGAGGACGAAGCGTCAAGGCGATCCGCGTCAGGGGCGCCTGCCTGATGTGCACTGCCAGTCGCCTCGCCAAGAGAAGCGGCTGGAGCCTCAGGGGCCTCAGCCGCAGGCGCTGAGGGCAGCTGCTTGCCGCCCTCAGCCTCAGCGGCACGGGCCCCAAGAGCTGCTCCCTCATGAGCATCGCCCGGCGCTGTCACCCCGCCGGGAGCCCCCTCGGCCTCTGGCGCCTCACGCCTCCCTGCTCCGCCACCCGAGGAAGAGTCGCCTTGGCTGACTGGAAGGGCGGTCACCATCACTGGGTTCTCGCGAGGCCCCCGGAGGCCGGCGGGGTGCGGCCCCCACTCATCAAAGATAGGCATCTGATTCACAAAATCGCCCCTGTTCTGGCAGAGGTACAACAAGGCCCCTCCCTGCTGGATGCTGCCAGGGTTGGGGTCCCTAGTCAGGATCAAGAGCACTGTCCTCAGCACTTCAGGCGTTAGGTCCTCTTCCTAGAGCCTCATACGATCATCACGCCTGCTGAAGGCCCACATCCGGTGGGAGTGGCGTTGGAGAGGAGCAATGCGGCGAAGCAGGAACTCTTTCACCACCTTGGGCGCTGTCACGCCAACCGACCTCAAGAACGCGAAGCGGTGCCAGACGAAGACGAGCCGGGGGCTCTCAAGCGTCTCCTGGCCCCAGCCCGAATTGGGGACAACAGGCGAAGTTGGCTCCGATAGCAGGGGGCTGGGCACCCCTGCATCCACATACAGCCACCGCTCACGGAACCCAGCTGCGGGCAGAGGGAGCCTGAAGTCAATCCCTGAGGCCGCTGTCTCAGACGCGGCAACGAAGCTTACGCACGCCCAACATTGGGTAGGGTCGACAAGGCACAGAGAGAAGAAGTGGCGCAGCAAGGCAACCGAAGGAAGGATGCCCATCATTGCCTCGCAAACAATGGCGAAGACCGAAAGGAGGGTGATGGATTCAGGACCCAGATGCATCATGTGGATCTGATAGTGGGAAAGCACGGCATTGAAGAAATCAGAAAAGGGGGAACCAGACCCGCCCACAGGGCGTCGGCAAAATACTAGACCTCGGTGTCTATCCTGTCGATGGAGAAGTGGGACGCGGGCCAGGCCGTCGTCCTCCCGCGTTCGTTGAAGATAGTGGCCAGAGCCGAGCTGACCTTGCCCAAGCCCTCGGCGGGGGCCGCCAACGGCGGCGAGCAAGGTGGAGGCACGGGTTTCTTTCCTCTTCCCTTCTTCATCGGAGCCATGGCGATGGGAAGGGGGGGAAGGTTCGAGATTGGGTTGAAAATAGAAGCTGGAGTTCGAGAGGAGGAAGGACAGAGGGCGCTCGAGCAACAGAAAGGGGAGCGGCTGTGTACGGCTACGAGTCCGCCTAGCATGGCGCAAAATAAGGGGGCGTGGGGGAACAGTGCCACCCACGTCCAATCAACCGCCACGCGGCGCCCAAGGCCGCAGGCTGTTATGGCCCGCGGCGCTTCGCTCTTGCCCTTTTGCCTCCCTGCACGGCCAAGTCCGGGCGTGCCTTGGGCCCGGGGGCTACTGTCGGCGTTCTGGGAACAGGGGTCCCCAGACTTGCCTGCCTGCGGCCTGCGGCGTGGCTCAAAGGGGGGCCCAGCATGGCCCATCTTCATCAACACACACCCAAGACCCTCACGAGGGGCCAAGCCTCGCGGGGTGGACGACACGGAACTTCCTCAGGCACGGCCTCATCAGGCTGGCTCGCGAGGAGGCGGAGAGATCAAGGCGGGGTACCTCGCGAGGTTCCCGTGACGCAAGCCATGACGACCAAAGGCGCCAGGCGGGCGCCAGCCACGCAGTGTCCTCCTTTCCTCTTTGGTGCAAAGGGAGCAAGCGCAGGCGAGAGCATCAAGCAAAGGCACCCGTTTCGGTGCAACGAGACCAAGACCAGTCCAACGGCAGGGAGGAAGTCATTGTGGAGCCCAAGCCAGCGTGACCACCGGAGCCTTTGGCAGGCGAGGACCAACTTTAGTCAGGATAAGTGTACCAGATCTTCCCCTTCAAAATGGCCAATTTTTGGCGCCCTTCCCGCTCAATATTTGGGAAGAGGCCCAGGGCCTTTGCCTATAAATAGGACTAGCCACCCCCAGGGTAGAGGGGCAATCAAGAAGGGAGAATCTAGAAGCCAAGAGAGAAACTATCTAGGATCGGATCGAGTAGCATCACAGAGAGAGAGAGAGAGAAGGGCGACTGAACTCCTCCTAGCAGTTCATCCCCCCAGCCAAGAACAGACCCTCGCGAGGCTGTTCTTCCTTGTATTGCTCATCATCATCAGCCCAAGAGGAAATCCACCACACCACACACTGGAGTAGGGTATTACACCACAACGGTGGCCCGAACCAGTATAAACCCTGTGTCTCTTGTGCTGTTCTTTCCATAGCTTAGATCTTAGCGAGGCGGAGGGGTGCAGGTAGGTAGAAGGCGAAATCTCCGTGCGCACCCCAGTGTTCGAACCTCAAGGGTCTGCCGGAACCCAAAATTCGACAACATCAGATCCTTTGTGGACCACCTCATCCTTTGTTGGATTTTATCCAACAGCGTCCTTCATATTCTATAAGCTTGTGAGCCTTTCCTCGGTCACATAATGCCGTTGGTAAATTGTATCCTCTGCTTTCTCCAGCATGCTCTACTATCAAGCTTGTGTTATTTATTCCTGAAATTGTGGTATATGCTCCTAAGATGCCCTAATGGGTTGAACCTACACCTTTCCTAATCTGTGTGAACCCGAAAGATTTCACGGATCATACTTGTCTGGTATTGTCCCAGGTAAAAACTTTCAACAACTAATGTCATGTTCAAAATACGAGAGGTGAATGAAAGGTTATGCGTTGAACAAGTGGGAGTCGACCTTGAACCCTGTGTTCATGCCCATGGAAATGATGTATACCTTATCATGGAAGCTTCTCTTAAATTAAAATTTTCCCTTGGTATAAGTTCTTATATCTGGGATCCGGCCTTTTGCAATCATGGTTTCGACCATATGTTCTTCTTTGACCCCATTTCACGGGCAAGTTTAAGCACTTGTCTTCTGTGGATCATTACACCAGTCCAACCTTTACTTTGATCTTCCGTCGAGTATTACACCATGGTACCTCGATAATATCAAGTACTACCTAACCTCTTATGAATTCTTGGTACAAGTGATACTTCTTGCCATTTCCGTTCATTCCTTGGTCCCCGTGTTGTTTCTAACCGGAAAACCGACAATTGAACTATGAGGTGCAAATTCAAAAGTTCTAGCAACCCTATTGCTTTGAAGTTAATGGTCGACATTACATTCTTAGGCCATTGGTTATCGAAACACCATTCTAACATTGATCGTATTACATAAGCCCATATATCGGGTGCACCTTTCAGCCAATGTTTAATTGTGTATGTTTTTCCTCTAGCATACATCATTATATCATTTGATATGACAAATGTTATCTCCTTGTTCTCATAAGTGTGGAAATCCATCTTTTGAAAATCTCAATGAATTGTCACTGAGTTAATCGGCCACCTCCTCGCCTCTCCTTGATTTAATGAGGAACTCTTGTTTCGGGACTCGCTTCCATAGTTCAATTCCCGAGAGTCTTACAATGTCATCTCGACATTTTGTGTTGCACCTTTTCTTCTCAGGCATCCTGAGTCTGAGTTATCCTGACACCAATCAGATCTGAATCTCGGTCAGATATTATGGTTGGAACATATTTCCAGGAGTTATAACATTGGTACCTATATGCCCCGGTAAGGTGGTGTAATACACCTATCCGGAGGACCTATTGTCATAGATTCCTTTTCAGCAAGATTATCCATTCTTCCATGAGGAAATTGTAATACTTATTCTACATGTTATTTCTAATGGATCCTTTGTGTTTTCAAAGTCTGATCTTCACCTGATGACCATGTCAATGCTATCTCGAAGCATGTCTATGGTACTCCAATTTCAACAAGAACATTTGAAGCCCAATGCTAAATGTTTCCTGCTCAATTATCCGAACACCGCTGTCAAGAAATTTCTCTCCCCTTACCTAAAGAGTTTTCTAAATTATATCGTGTCATGGATATCATGCTCTGCTTGACCTTGGGAAGGATATACCCTTGAAATATGTGTTTAAACACATTTTCCTTTCCATTGTTCTGTTTAATCTAATAACCATATTTTCCTTTCCATTGGTTGGTTGAACGTTTCTTGTGATCCATATGATCTAAGCAGTAATATTCTCCCGCTTGTGTAAACATCTCGGTGTACAATTCTGTTAGCAAGACCATGTTACCATTGTTGATGACATTCCGGTAACCAGCGATGGACGAGAACCTTGCCTATTGGCCCGCCTCATTCAACGAGCAGGAAAATGGTTCTCCTCGTCCCTCACCCTAGGTACCGACGTTGT
Source organism: Triticum dicoccoides (assembly GCF_002162155.2). Taxonomy (NCBI): domain Eukaryota; kingdom Viridiplantae; phylum Streptophyta; class Magnoliopsida; order Poales; family Poaceae; genus Triticum; species Triticum dicoccoides. Next base: position 218,303,066 of record NC_041390.1, on the reverse strand, counting down.
TGCCGACATAACTAACAGGCTACCCTCTGACATGCCTTGCTATCATGACCGTGCAAGATGTCACTGCTCCTCCTACTTTTAACCCACATGGTGGGCCCATAACCCAAAGTTCCACAGGATAGAAACCTGACTCTCCTGTACACCCTATTATCAAAGTTATTCCTCGCGCTTGACTTCATGTGTAATTCACGGACCACCTGCCTAGTGATCTATTCTGGTATCAGACGCAATACTTATTCTCGTTGCTCTGAACCTCTTTCACCTTCTGATTAGGCCATCAAACGATTGCTTTCCCATTGGAAACTTCTAATGGTACCTTCTTACTTTGCTCTCGATAATGTCTTAAGTTTCCATTCGAGAGTTACTTTCTACCACATTCCCTAACTTATAAACCAAGGTAGCCACCTTGTAGAATTCTGTTCTTCCAAAGCTACCCCTTATCCTTTTCGTAAGTACGAAGGAGTTCCTGAAGAAAGGATGCCGACTTCATCTTGATGACCTCAGTCCGAAGTATGAAAACATCAGCGTTGTGGATCGACCACTTCGAGGAGAGCAACTAAAACCGAGAACACTCGCTAGAATTTCGTAACTAGAATCTTCTCCCCCCTTATGCCTCCTAATTCTCGGGACGAGATTTCTTGTAGTGGAGGAGAATTGTGACACCCGGATAATTAAGCTACAGTGATCCCCCGCTAATGATGCCACGTCACCTCGGTTACTGATGATAAACTCTCGATAATTCAAAACCGAAACAACTTCAAAATTTAATTAAAGGAAAACAGTAAAAGTTTTCAAATAATAAAACCAAATTGTTCCGGTTGTGCCCAATAATGCATAAGTAATTCTGGTGGTGTAACCAAACTTTTATAAACTGTTTAAAGGCTCTAAAATAAATAAAACAGCAGCAAAACATTTAATTAAATACCTTTTTCAAATTGTTAAAATATTAAACTATTTTATTTAGCTGTCCAAATTAATGTGACAGTGTTGTATTTCTAAATACTAATTTAGGTGTTGAAATTAATTTCTCTACAAAAACTAAAATTAAAACAAATAATAACTAAAGAAATAAAACAGAAAATGAAAATAAATAAAAAGTAAAGAGAAGACAAAAAAAGAGGAAGCACCCCCCACTGGGCTCCGGCCCAGCTGCCCTACCCAACTGGGCCAAGGCCCACCCCCACTCCATAACCCCCCAGTCCTCCAGTACCCCAAACCCCACCGACACCCACTCCCCCCCGAAATATCTCCCTCCCCCCTCTGTCCTGATTGGATCGGGAGGGGGGAAAACCGGCCGCCGCTCGCCGCCCGGTGCCAGCTCGCTGCGACGCCGCCGCCTCCACCTTGCCGGACTACTCCTCTCCATCGCACCGTCTCCGTCCTCCTCCTCGCCCCCCCGTTTCCCCGGTCCCTACTCCTCCTCTGTGAGCTCCCACTCTGTAACGCCCTCGATGCGGCTATATCTCCCATGTGTCGAGGCACGACTTAGAGGCATAACCGCATTGAAAGCAATGTCGCAAGTTAGGCAATCATCACAACATCCCATGTAATATAGATAATCAAAGGGGAGAAACATAGTTGGCTTACACTCGCCACGTCAATCAAAGTACATAAATAGCATTACAACATTCAAACACTCATGGCCCGACTACGGCGCCAAAATAAAAGATAACCCAACATGCGACACGGTCCCGATCACCCCCAACTGAGCACCACTACTGATCATCAGGGAAAGACACGTAATATCGTTGAGAGTCCTCGTCGAACTCCCACTTGAGCTCAAGCGCGTCATCTGGAGCGGAAACCTCAGGCCCTGCATTTGGTTTGGAAGTAATCTGTGAGCCACAGGGACTCAGCAATCTCGCACCCTCACGATCAAGACTATTTAAGCTTATAGGAAAGGCAAGGTAAATACGTGGAGCTGAAGCAAGCGACTAACATATATGGTGGCTATCCTGTTCGCAAAAGAGAGCGAGAAGAGGAGGCAAAGCGCGAACGAGTAACTAGAGGGCATCCTGCGGCAAGCATTACTCCAACACCGTGTTCACTTCCCGGACTCCGCCGAGAAGAGACCATCACGGTAACTCACACGGTTGATTCATTTTAATTAAGTTAAGGTTCAAGTTATCTACAACCAGACATTAACAAATTCCCATCTGCCCATAACCACGGGCATGGCTTTCAAAAGTTCAAATCCCTGCAGGGGAGTCCCAACTTAGCCCATGACAAGCTCTCATGGTCAACGAAGGAATAGACCTCCTCCCGAGACGTTCCGATCAGACTCGGTATCTCGGTTCTTCAAGACACTTCAACAAGTTAAAACAAATCCAGCAACACCGCCCGAATGTGCCGACAAATCCCGATAGGAGCTGCACATATCTTGTTCTCAGGGCACAATTGGATAAGCAATCCATACAACTAAAACCATCTCTCAAGTTTCCGCGAGGTAGCGCTGCAAGGGGCTCTAGGTTGGACCAACACTCAGAGGAGCACTGGCCCGAGGGGGTTTAAATAAGATGACCCTCGGGCTCCGGAAACCCAAGGGAAAAGAGGCTAGGTGGCAAATTGTAAAACCAAGGTTGGGCATTGCTGGAAAAGCTTTAATCAAGGCGAACTATCAAGGGGTTCCCATTATAACCCAACCGCGTAAGGAACGCAAAATCCGGGAACATAACACCGATATGACGGAAACTAAGGCGGCAAGAGTGGAACAAAACACTAGGCGAGAGGCTGAGCCTTCCACCCTTTACCAAGTATATAGATGCATTAAGATAACATGGCAATATAATGATATCCCAACAAGTAAATAATGTTCCAACAAGGAACGGTCTCCAATCTTCACCTGCAACTATCAACGCTATAAGAAGGGCTGAGCAAAGCGGTAACATAGCCAATCAACGGTTTGCTAGGACATGGTGGGTTAGAGGTTTGACATGGCAATTTGGGAGGCATGATAAGCAAGTGGTAGGTATCGTAGCATAGGCATAGCAAAAGAGCGAGCATCTAGCAAAGCAAAGATAGTAGTGATTTCGAGGGTATGATCATCTTGCCTGCAAAGTTGTCAAAGTTGACTGGATCCTCGAAAGCAAACTCAACGGGCTCCTCGTTAGCGAATTCGTCTCCCGGCTCTACCCAAACAAGACAAACAAGCAACAAGGACACAATCAACCACGTGCAAACTCAAACAACATGATGCAAAGATGGTATGCTATGCGGGATGCAATAAGTGATGCATATGCAAGATTTGACAGGGAATGCAAGAACCTGGCCTCAACTTGGAAAACCAAGTGTGCCACTGGAAAGATGAGATGAAATCGCTTGAAAACGATATAAAGAACGCCGGAATCGGAGTTATGGTTTGGAAATGGCAAGCAATTCAAATATGACCACGTTCTGCGATTTACAGCAAGTAGCCATCTAAATGCAACAAGATGGACATGCTACAGCACCCAAACATGGCATCAAAATACATGGCAGGAATCCATTCATGAAGCTTAACAAAAGTCTAGCACTGAGCTACGGCCAATTCATCCATTAACAGGTTCAAACAAGCATGGCAAAAATGCATTTGACAAACAGATTTCAGACTTGGTGAAATTAACACTTGTCTGGAATTTCAGATCAGATAGCACTCTTCGGAGCATGAAAACTATATGCTACAGGACCTGAACATGGAAAAGTAAAGCATGGCATGGAGCTACTCAAAGAGCTTAACAAAAGTCCCTTAGTGACCTTGAGCCAAAAGGGATCAGAAAATGCAATTGCAAGCATGTGAACATGGCAAAAACATAATCAGTTCTCAGACTTGGTGAAAAACTGGAGCATGCTGAAAATAGATATCAAGTAGGCATGTTTATGAGCTCGATGCACTCACTACAGAGCAAGTCATGACAAGCTAAGCATAGACCCATCAAGAATACACAAAATGCAATCTAGACATGGCAAGAACAAAAACATAGCATGCACGGATCAACTACAACATCCTCGTCAAAATTGCTAACAAGTAGACAATCTGCCCAGATTCACGAAATGACAAAAGTAGAACTTGATTGACTCAAGCTAGGGTGCTCCATAATTGCAAACAAATACATGGATGGATAGAGCACCACAAGATTAACAAAACATCCTTACTGATCATCCTCAAACGAGGCACGGATCACTAGGAAACAACATGAACATATGGCATATGATAAACAGCTCAAGGACTTAGTGGAAATGCTAAGTCCCTGGAATCAGCGTTAACGAATGCTCCACTTGGGAAGCTTGTGCTAGTCACCACACACATCACAAAAATACATGGGTTGCACCTCTGGAAAGATGGCAAAACATACAACAAAACTCATGAAGAGCTCAGGGGCATATCATGCACACAATAATCATGGCAAAAATGACAAATATCTAATTGGAGCAGCAGATCTGACAATTATCTCAAATAGCACTCTTCTAACAGCATTTTGGGCATCAAGATGAACTCAAATAAAAATGATGCAATGAGATGAAATGATGTACTCTCTGAGATGAACATTTTGATATGCTATATGCCCAAAACAGAGCTACGGATGCAAAGTTATGACACGATGAACATGACAATATGAACTAGGGTTTCGGGAGAAAGTCAACCGAGATCTAGATCCGGATCTGGCACTGTTCACGCGCAGACTTCGAGGTTCATCGCCGGAGTTCCTGTTCACCGGAGTTGAAGCACTCGCCGGAGATGCGAGGAAGAGGCGGCCGGCGGGGACGCGGTCGTCGCCGGAGCGGTGTGGCCGCGACGGAGGCGGGCGGCGGCTGCGGAAGCCGAGGCGAGGCGGAAGCCAAGGCGGAGGAGCGGCGGCCGGTCGAGGCGGCGGCGCCGGAGTAGGGCGGAGGCGGCGGCCCGTTCGGGCGAATGCCGACGAGGAGGCGGCAGATGGCGGCGGGCGAGGGAGCCAGGCGCGGGGCAGCTTCGGGCCGCGGGGGCTCTCCTTGGGCCTGAGCGGGTCGGCGGCAGGGGAGAGATGGCGGCGACACGTGGCGGGCGCTGAGTGGCGGCGGTGCGGTTGTCCGGCGCGGCCTGGACGTTGTCCGGCGCGCGGAGAGGAAGGGGCTAGGTTAGGGTGCGAAATGACCCATGATTTCGGGGAGGAGGCTAAATTTATAGGTAGAGGGAGCTAGGAGGTTCCAAATGGAGTGCGGTTTTCGGCCACGCGATCGTGATCGAACGCTCTAGATGATGGAGAGGCTTTTGGTGGGTTTTGGGCCAAATTGGAGAGGTGTTGGGCTACAACACACACGAGGCCTTTTCGGTCCCTCGGTTAACCGTTGGAGCATCCAACGAAGTCCAAATGGTACGAAACTTGACAGGCGGTCTACCGGTAGTAAACCAAGGCCGCTTGGCAAGTCTCGGTCCAATCCGGAAATGTTTAATCCCCACACCCGCAAGAAAGGTAGAAATGACCACCGGAGTTGAACGGAGCGCCGGAATGCAAAACGGACAACGGGGAAAATGCTCGAATGCATGAGATGAACACGTATGCAAATGCAATGCACATGATGACATGATATGAGATGCATGACAATGACAACAACACACGGAGACAAAAACACGAACCCGAGAAAATAAAATAACTTAAGGCCGGAAACGGCAAGAGTTGAAGTACATATAGGGTAAATCACATCCAGGATGTTACACACTCCCTCCTCTCTGCCGTGGCCACGCCCTCTCCCCCGCGCTCGGCTCCGCTGCCCGACATCGCTCGCAAATAGCCCCGCGCCGGTCGCGTCCTACCGCCTCGCCGCTTGCCGCACGCGCACGCGCGCGCTTCGCTCCAGCCACTCCCCGCTTCTGCTCAGGCTGTCGTCGCTTCCTGCGCGCGCCCGCCCGCACTGCGCCCTGTCGCTGCGCCTCATCTCGCCCACCGCACCGCGGCTGCCTCGCCGCGCTGTCTCTTCTCATTGCACGCGCTGGCCGTCTGGCCGCGTCCTTCCCCGCACCGCTCCTGGGCCACGCGCCCCGCGCCATCCCGCTCGCCGCCTCGCTCGTGCGCCGTCCGACCGCGGCCACCGTGACCCCCTGCCGCTGCCCACCTCCGCAGCCAGTCCGCGCGCCCTGCGCCGGCTTCCGCCTCCGCCCGTGCCTGCCCACCTCCTCTTCTCAGCGCCGCCCGCCCTTCGCTGCCTGGCTGCACCCCGGTCGCATCGCCCGCGCCCCTATCCCGCGTCGCCGCCGTACCGCTCTGCCTCCCCCTTGTCCACGCCTCGGCCCAGCTCGCCAGCGACGCCTGTGGATGCTGCTGCCCCACGGCCGCGCGTCATCGCTCTCTGCTCCGCCGACGCCGCACCGGCACCCCGCCACTGGCTCGGGTTGCCTCGCCCGTAGAGCCCATCGCCCGCACGCCCGATCCGCTATGGCCCCTGGGGCCTATGACAGATGGGCCCCATGCCCAGAACGAAAATGATAAAAAAAAAGAAAAAATAATAAATAATAAAAATAATTAATTAATTAATTAACTAAATAATTAACTTAATAAATCCTATTTAGTTAGCTAATAAACTTAATTAACCTGTGTTAGTTAACCTAATAACCTAATTAATCTTTTTAATCTGTTAGGTTAGTAAAACAGTGTATGACAGGGGGGCCCACCCCCTGTTGACCAGTCAAAGTTTGACTAGTCAACTAGGACCCCTTGGACCCACATGTCAGCCCCTCTGGTACACTTATGTGTACCCAGAGCTGGGTGCACCTAGCAATTCACATTTATTTCGAATTAAAATAATCTGATAATTTAAGAAAATGAATTAAAACTTAAAAAATTAATATAAAATAAACCGTAGCTCGGATGGAAAAACTTTGTACATGAAAGTTGCTCAGAACGACGAGACGAATTCGGATACACGACCTGTTCGTCCGCCATGCATCCCTGGCATAGCAAACACACAACTTTCCCCCTCCGGTTCATTTGTCCGAAGACGCGAAACACCGGGGATATTTTCCCGGATGTTTCCCCCCTTCGCCGGTATCACCTCCTACGGTGTTAGGGCATAACTAGCACCATGTTTTGCCTCGTTATGTTTTGTGATGCTTTGTTTGCTCCGTATTTACTATTTCTTCCCCCCTCTTCTTCCCCGGTAGAACCCGAGACCGGCGTTGATGCCACCGAGTACGACTATGTCACCGACGAC